>NC_135555.1:6290000-6455000 GCF_964340395.1 Glandiceps talaboti | reverse complement strand
ATACATACATACATGGGTTGTGAGGTATTTACTTCTCCACGTGTCCTCCAGAACCATCTCTCCTATATCTTTCTCAGCAGTTCCATTTTCTGTGATATAAATGGGTGGGTTACCGTACTGCTCTCTAACAGACAGACAGACAGACAGACAGACAGACAGACAGACAGACAGACAGATACTAGACAGAGTAAACTTTTGTAGTTATCAAACCAAGAGCGTTTTTCCAATGTTCTTTTTGTTACTACAGGAATTATATGATCTAGCTGTGTCATACTCCCAAGGTCCATTATTCAGTTCAGCAACTCGTCTAGGAATAGAGAGTTACACTAACAGGTCTCAGACAATGCCCAGGACGATGACGTCATTGGTTTCGCTGTCTCATCCGCCATTTACATCAGCGATTGGATCAAATGGAGTGACGTCACCGCACAACTCCAGGTACTGTATAATTCTGTTAGGGGTTTGAGGGTCGTTTGTACCCAGCTATATACACGAAGAACATTACGGTGCAGTAATGTATAAAAATGTTAACTTCTCTTGCACGTGGGGTGGATTTGAAATTTACAAGTTTTCCTCCTAATAAGTGCAAATTACAGGACTAGTAAGAATTGTGTCAAATTTTGCTGAGACTTGAATTAATCGTCTTCCGGGGTGCTGGAAGAACGTTAATATTGCAATTTATCTGTGTCAACTATCTTGTAGTGTTTTGCCCGGTCTTAGGGATGATGTTACCCCGTACACTTCTTAACTAATCAGCAAACCTCACAAACTTGGCGTTTGACATGTACATGTGTTGTTTTTCGTTACCAGGGTTACACTTCAACAGAGTATTGCGGCAAATAAACAAGGCGACTTTGTCCATCTACAGATTGAAACATTTGATTCGAACGGACGACAAAGAAATGTTGGTGGTGATTTTTTCTTCGCGGTAATGACTGACTCTCAGTCGAGGAGATCTACGGCTGGGAGGGTGACCGATCACGGCAATGGCACATACAGTGTCTATTTTTATGCTGGTTGGCAAGGTAGAACATTTATTTCTGTCACATTGGTACATCCCCGAGAAGCTGTGTTGTGGATAGATGGCGTCTACAGAACCAGCGAACGAAACGTAGACTGGTTCGGTCACTTTGAATCCAATGATGTCAAAGAAGAAAGCATTTGCTATCTCTTAAGTGATAACACGTGGACTGACAAATGTGAATATCGAAATGTGAAAACATTGGGCCATACAGTGTTTGTCTGTGAAAAACCACCGTCCCTTTCTTGCAATACATTAAAAACTATCATCACGAAATTCGAAACGCTTGCAGGAAACGTCGCAAAGAAACTTGCTAATGAACAACGGTACTTATTTGAAAGGTAGGAATTATAGCATAATATCAACTAGAGGACACTCAACAGAGCACAATAAGCCAGTTATCAAAAAACAACAACGAAGGGCGCCCTCAATGGCTGATGTTAGTAACGTCAGACCATAACTAATAGCTCAACACAAAAAACCTGATAGACAGACAGAATATCAGACAAGACAAATACAGAAGAACACATAGCCGTTATCTAAACATATTTAAAGTCGATTCTAGGCCTTTTGTATTAGTAAATGCCAATGCAGTCCCAAACCTATATAGCATCCATCGATCTATAATTCTGTTTTGTGTATGAAACGACAATATATGAAATTTAGACATTGTAATATAGTTGTATTAAATAACATTTTAAAAAATAACACTGAACATTCTCTCTCTCTCTCTCTCTCTCTCTCTCTCTCTCTCTCTCTCTCTCTCTCTCTCTCTCTCTCTCTCTCTCTCTCTCTCTCTCTCTCTCTCTCTCTCTCTCTCTCTCTCTCTCTCTCTCTCTCTCTCTCTCTCTCTCTCTCTCTCTCTCTCTCTCTCTCTCTCTCTCTCTCTCTCTATGTAGTCCTTATCTTATGACACCGATAAAAGACAGTCCGTTTTGGATTGATATTAAAGGTAAGGTCATACGAATCGATAAACCGTGTAAACAGTGATCAATACACTATATGTAGAGCGGTACAAGTAACACAGAAATAAGTTAGATATTTGGGAGCCGCCTGTCTTTATACCAATATATATATATATAATATAATACTATCTTGCCCTGGGCTCTTGATAGGACGTAAGTACTCACCATATATGAAAGTAGATATTGTATTAGAAATTTTGTCTGTCAGAACTGAAGTTAGAGCGGATCTAACTCTTGAAATGGTGATTTTATACTAGCGATATTTTTCGAGAATTAGGTATGGGTATATAGACATAACTGAGAGATCTTATTGAGTACTTGTGACTTTGACTTATGCGAGGAGAGAACTGTTAAAATCGCTTTGAGCTGAAGCCTTTGTACATAAGAACAGTATTTACGTCGCTTTCCACAATTTTGAGAGTTAACGACAAATAATTTCTCTAAGTGTTTAAATTAACAGATTGAAATAGGCAATTGTTAGACTTCTCATTTCAAGCAGTACTATACGCTGTATCAAAAAGGTGTGGAGTAGAAATAAATTTTCTGACTGGAATACGATGTACAGGTGACAACTTGTTATTTGCCATTTTTACAGAACCAGATATCGGTCGTGAAAACATTCAGACCAACCTTCCTAAATGTGGACCAGATCTTCCGATGCCGCTTTCAGATGGGTTTTGGGAAAGTTTTGGTGTGTGGACTTCACTAACTTGCAAAGCGCGCCACTGGGCGGCTGAAGAAATTCGACAATGTCTAATAGGGAAAACTCTGTATATGATTGGCGATTCAACACTGAGACAATGGCATGAGGCCTTGACGATAACCTTAGGAGAGAGAATGGATTTCGATATCATCCGTCAGTCATGGACCAATGAAAAATACCATACGAGTTTTATATTCGAATTTCACGCCATACTTGTTGGCACTTATGATTTAGATTTCTGGGGGCAAAAATTTGAAGGTGATATTTTAGACGACTTGCAACGATGCAACTATATAATTGTCTTAAGCCTGACATACCATTTTCCAACCTGGAACATCAACTCGTACACTGAAAGATTACGTCTTCTACGGCAAGCAATCATTCGTTTGAAAGCTAGGTGTCCAGAAATTGTTATTGTCGTAAAAAGTTCACATCCGAGGGACCATACAGTTTTAGAATCATATATACACAGTAGTGACTGGACACTTTACGATATGAACAGACTGCTGAGGGAACATCTCGGGGGGCTGGGCGCCCTCTTCGTTGAAGTGTGGGACATGTCTCTGTCGCATTCTAGCGACAACGATGTCCATGTGACAAGAAAAGTGGTTCGTCAACAAGTTGATCTCTTTTTGTCATATATTTGCACATGAGGACCGTATGAGGGCGACCGTCACTCGAACAGCTATATTACAAGGAGAACTGTGTTAGCGTCTGTATATTTTCTTAAATGCATTTTATTGGCTTGCACGGCTGCTAGGACTATTCATTGGGGTTCGTTTTATTCATAAAAAAAGCAAACAACTGGAAGTATGGCCTAACTTTAAAAAAAGAACATAATTACCCACTAAGTCCATTAGCAACATAAGTATGGAAAGAAGCGTGAGAATGTCAAATTTATCATCTTAAATATCTTACATTTTTATTTACTTAATACTATGAAAATATACAAGATAGCCTAAACAATTACTGGGTATTGATATTAAATAAACCTAGTTGGTAGTATGCCAGGGAGTGCAAGATATTTAAATCATATCATGAAATACGCACAGTTCATAGAAAGATTGATGATTTCCTGGAAAACAAGACGGTGAACCCCAAATGTCTTTCATCAATTCAAAGAGACCAGGAAGGAACAAGCTCTAAAGATCTTGCCTGTCAAAGTTTGGACAAATTTTGAAGAACTTTCGAAATCCAGGGCATTTTGTCCCCGAGGAGAACTCTACTTAAAACTGTGTCATCCCAGTTTACTTAATTCTCAATGATCCACGGTTATATTACTGATTGATATCTGCCTAATTCTTAAGATGAAGCCAGCAATTAAAATTTAAAAATATATTGACAAGAATAATCCGGATACTGCCACTGGTCAAACATTGCTGTTAGCACATACCGCGACGTGTTTTACCATCCTCTCCCTCCAGTTGGCAAATAATTAATTCCCTGGATAAAATATTTTTATTAACCCACGTCAATCATGGCTTCATGCGTAGCTCGTACAGTTTGTCGTAGTATGGCCGGGCTTCCTCTATGGCTTTTTGAACGTACTGTGGAAAGAAAGAGACATCCACGGATTTATTCGCAGCGCCCTCTGTCGGCTTGATGAAACCACTACTACTAAGGATAGTACCGTACCAATCTTTTTCCCAAGTGAAGTGATCAGCCTCCCATGTCCATTTCTCACTCTCACTTTCTGGTTTCCAGTGCAGCATGTCGTCTGTGTACTCAAAACCAACAACATCGCAGTATTTCTTCATCATCGAGGCCGGATCGCTCAACACGTCATCAGCATCAAGAACCAATGGTTGTAGTCCTTTGACCTCTTTTAAATGTTGGTACAAATCCCACATTTCACGAAAGCCCGCCTCTATTGGTAGGAAACCATCAGCCCAGTCGGGTAAATCTCCTTCAGTAATCACTCGATAGAGCGACGTTATGGCATTGGTTGGGTCACGAATAATAAATGTATGGTGATATCCCTCTGGCAAGGTATCTAGTTTACCTACCATTGCATATGCCACGTCCTTAACAAACACACCTTTACAATTGGTAAAGGAACCCTCAAGAGTTTTCTGTACATCTTCAAACTTAGAGTTCGGGATTGGCTCATTCTTACTGTAGCGCTGGAGAGTTCGGTCTTCACCTTGGTAGGCGGCTGTGCAGTAATATTCATGGAAAACCTTTACACCTTCTAGGGTTCGGATAGAACGCTCAAAGACGGTGGAGCGACATCGAGGTGACGTCCACACAACAGCTTTTGCTACACTCATTACACTGATTCTAAAGAGAGCAAAGAGGAAAAATTAAAACAGTAAACACAAACAAAGACATGTACACACACACACACACACACACACACACACACACACACACACACACACACACACACAAACTTGTGTTCTTTTGTGAGAAATGATAGATCTGAGTGACAGGAGTGAGTGATTGAAGTGTGACTGAGCTCGAGACTGCTCGGAAAAAACAATACAAAGTTGAGGACATTTGCCTTTAAAACTAAAAGTTAATAAATTCAAAACACTTAAAAAAAATCTTGTAATCACAGAAATTAAACCAACTGTGATTTCTGACATACAATGCTGACCTTTATATACGATATACATACGGCAGATACGTTTACAGTACACACAGTGTAGAGCTGGCAGTGTGTGACAGACACTTATGATTGTGTGGAGGGTATAATAGGTCATACAGTTCCTAAAATGAATACAATCACCGACCTTCCGAATCAACATATATTCTCAAACAAGAATCCGCTTTACAATTGTACAATTACTGAGCCTTAATTATAGTTCAGCTAAGTTAAAAGTAATCCAGTTTTTGTGGTTGGGCTCTTTTTTAATACTCCCAGCAATATGGTGACTGAATAAAACTCTCATATTCATATTGATATTCAATGATCAATCATGACACATTATTAATCATGATATTGATATAAATATACGTAATATGTAATATCTGAAAGAATTTGAAGTGTTCCGACTACCAAAGAACGAGTCGAATATTAGTGTTGATAGCTGCACTAATTGTAACGTTAGGGAGTGTACATTTTTAATTTCCAGGGGGAGGCCGGAGGATTTCTAATGAAGCAAGGGATTTTTATTGGTGGCCCCCCCTACAAAAACTGGTATAAATTATCTGGCCCCCCCTAAGACTTCTTGTTTTTATTTCATGCCCCCCCCCCCCTGAAACCACTAACAAAAATACGCACAGATGAAACACAGATACAGCAACACATAGATTTGCCAGCAGTTGCTACATGTATTAACTTATTCCATATTTATACTTACTTCAGAATTGAACCAGTGCACAAAGTTGTTGAATCATGGACACTCATAAAATCACAAATAAAGACTATTATTAGTTAAATTGGCTGACAGGATGTCTACTTACAACTGAGGGGTGACAATAGACTACTGGTCTGGCTACACTTTTTCTTGGATTTTTAGCCCATCACTGACATAAATAAATTAGCAAATAAATGAACAAGTATATATATATATATTACTTATTTATCACAGGTTTGGAAAAAATAGTGCAAAATTGCACCATTAGGAAACTTTTTTTCCATGTGAACATATTCAAATTTTAGGATTAATTTGCAGTGGTTGGTCACACAATCATTTATTATTAATTTAAACACTTCATAAATTATACATTTTAGAAACATTTTTAATTGCAGTGCAAATGGAAAACATGTTATTTAAGATTGAAATACATATTAAGACCCTTCCTATATTATAGTATTCATATTATCTCTACGCAAAATATAAAACACTTCTGGACTATATTTCAAGAGACTTTAGTAAACTGATGCGCTGAGGGGGGCAGTACATGTATCACTTCAAAGGGTTGAATAATATTTTTATGAATGCATGGCTTGTTATGAATACATTCCTCACCCAGCACCTGTGAATAATTTTGTGTTTAATTCAAACTCACAAAAGCTATCATATAATACTTGAACCCTACCATGGTGATAGAATGAAAATTTATTGAAACCCATTACAATATTGGTGAGCTCTATATGGAATTTATTAGGGATTCATGTATACAAAATGGCTCAAAGTGCAGTTACTGTTCCACTACAGATTGGGTATCGCCATCTATGAACAGAATACCACATCCTATGCCAGATATGCACAACCCAGGTCATTATATGGATGTGTTTGAAACACCAAACACAAATCGAACTGTTGATGACTACCACAACCAGGTGCTAACTTAAAAAAGCTCTATGTTTCAAAACAATTAAATGATGAAGTTGCTATTTCTCGTTTTGCTGAGAAATATATTGTCAGTGTGAACAGTGTTAAAAACTACATTGAACTTTTGAGAAATTTGGAGGTGATGAAAAACATTAGATCCAGACATCGGTTAGAGGTACAGAAGAAAAGAGAAAACAAGAATTATAATGACTATGACTGGTTGCAGTTATTCATAAGTGGAACTCTAGAAAAACTGAACGTAAAAGAGCTAGATAAATATCTAGACAAGCATAAATTGCCAAAATATAGAAAATTAAAAGGAGAAAAAGTAGACATAATATCAACGCACATACTTGGAACACCTGAATTTAGGTCAAGAAAAGTGACTGCAAATGAACTTCAAACTACAACTACAGACATCTGATCAGTGATACAAACAGTAGTGACTCTGAAAGTGAAAATGCTATAATAGGTGTTATAGACAGTGATGATTGTTTTACTGATAACTCTGAAACTTCAAGCACGGCTGATATCTCAGACAGTGATTGTGATGAAACAAGTCCTACACAATTTCATGGGAAAGTTACCTTGAGAAGTGGCAGAGTCGCCGGTCAATTTTTGTTTCACTGAATACAAATATTGTGATTTAATAGGTTTGTGCACTGTTTTATCATCAATCCATGTTAAATGCTACTTCTGTAGGACATTGTGCACAGTCAAGTGTTGGGTTTTGCCTATATTTTATTTTATATACATATCTGGCACTTGTCCATCCTGACATTCAGGTTTAGGTTGTTTTTTTTTGTGGCCCCCCCTAACAAATAGTGAAATTTTTGTTTAGCCCCCCCTAATTTTTCTTGAGAAAAATTGGTGGCCCCCCCTGAAAATCCTCCGCCCCCCCCCCCCCTGGAAGTTAAAACTGTACACTCCCTTAGCTTTACTTTTGAGCTATTTTTGCTTCTGTTACATAACTGTGCTTTTTTCGTTCCGGGTTTGACCTCAATACGTTAAAGTTGAGGTCAACCCATGAACGAAAAAAGCTCATACACAGGTAAAAAATAATCCCACTTGGAAATCAAAACTAACGCTGTAATTATTGCCGTCAGATCATTTCTGAGATTGTTGGTCCAGCCACCGTTACTAACTCGTTTCTTAACAGTTAACAAAAACATCGCCATACTACCACGATCTGCTTTACTCGACATCTCGGCCATATTGACAGTTTATGCGATACTATTTCGAGCAAACTAGACACCATACACCATGTACTCAGGGTGATAAAGCAGTGACACCATACAAACACGTATCATGCCACTGATGACGGGCAATACACAATGAAAAATGTTACAGTTTGTGGGAGCTTACCTTGTAAAACTCCAAATTGAAATCGTCTTGCGACAAAGGTCTCACCACCATTGCATGTAAGGTCACGCGAACATTGCAAGGTCGTACATTTGCATTTTAAGAGTGTGATAGCCAGTTTCAATAACCAGATGACTTTGCGCGTCGCCAGGAGAGATCTATGCACATGGTGATATTTTTGACCTATCTTTTAAGTGAAAACATGTTTCATGTATCTATCTTGTAATTGTGCTAAGAACTTAAGATACAATTTCGTAGCTTTCATTGCATGCAGTATTCTTTTACATGTATCATTTTCTGTCGATTGTTAGTGTCACATTTCAATTAAACAAGCTTAAATGATTTTTGTACTTTTTTTCGTAAATCGTACCCCGTTGTGGTACACAGCTGTGCTAGAAATTGTCGCCAGGGCAAATTCAAATAATAACAATGTAGATATATTTGTACGAAAATGAAGTTCAGTCACTTATTGTTGTGTATGTTCTGTTTTTGCAGTTTATTTTCTATTTTATCTATATTTAGGCTAAATGCACCATTTATATGCATAGTATTTATGTTTTATATATTTAGTGCACGAAAATTCCATTTTGTGTATGCATTGTCCTGAATAAATAAATAAATAAATAAATAAATAAATAAATAAATAAATAAACTAAATAATAAAAACTAAATAAATAAATAAATACATGAATTAAAAAAATAATTAATTAATTAATTAATTAATTAATTAATCAAATAGATAAATAAATAAATAAATAAATAAATTAATTAATAAATAAACTCCGATATGCTTTCTTAGTCCAGTTGCACCGTATTTGCCAGAACTTTATCTGATGATGAGCCTGGCATTGCAAGTTTGCACCAATTCTTTTTTAATGTTTCTTTTTCTTTCAAAGTATAAAAACAATGAAAATGGAAATACGATGACTACCAAATGAAATGTGTTGAGATGAGTATTTTTTTCCCAAGCATTTATGTTTTCCAATTTATAGTATACACTTTTTTGAGTAGCCATCTGAAAGAAACTACTGTGTAAATTGCATTAATTTATTCAAAAACATGAAAATCAACTCAAAAATCATTGAACGGAAACAGTCATATGATAATCCCAGACAGACAGACAGACAGACAGACAGACAGACAGACAGACAGACAGACAGACAGACATACTTACTTACTTACTTACTTACTTACTAGTAATATGATAACTCCAGACATACTTACTAGTAACATGGTAAGCCCAGACATAATTACTAGTAAGTGAAATACATAGGACCAATTCAACGTACATAAATTTAATTACAAAAATTATTCCCTGTTGAAGTTTCCAAGCGGGAAAATGACATTAACCTTGTACAATGAGAAACATTGGAATTATGATAGTGTAGTGTAGTGTAGTGTAGTGTAGTGTAGTGTAGTGTAGTGTAGTGTAGTGTAGTGTAGTGTAGTGTAGTGTAGTGCAGTGCAGTGTAGTGTAGTGTGTAGTGTAGTGTAGTGTAGTGTAGTGTAGTGTAGTGTAGTGTAGTGTAGTGTAGTGCAGTGTAGTGTAGTGTAGTGTCGTGTAGTGTAGTGTAGTGTAGTGTAGTGCAGTGTAGTGTCGTGTAGTACACAGAACAGTACAGTACAATACAGTACAGTACAGTATTTTATTTGGTACAAATCTGCATCTATGAAAAATACATAATTTTAATTAAATGGTTAAGAATAGAAATACAACAAAACAAACACTAAATATAATAGTAAATATGCTAAACTATATTGATATCGAAAATACTTGTATTATGATATTGACATTTTACTGTCACAGTGATTTCCAAAGAAATTAGATCAATTCAATGACTCCATATATGGGCGGCGGAATGACGCTATGCAAAGTTCATCACCAAGCCCAACATCGCACTTGTCAATTTTCGTTTGTAGAGGGGAGAGGGAGATCTTGTCATAAAGTTAACGGAGGAATTCCAGCAATGATATTTGTCTGAGATTTATCTTGGCACAATGTCCGCCCGAGAGCAGGTTATGCAATTATGGAGACTACTTTACATTCATATCACACGAAACTATGACTTTTTGAACTTGTCAATATTAGTGCAATGTGATGAGACCATGACGCAAAAAATAATATAGCAAAGGAATTTCCCCGATTCCATTGCTCTGTAAACTACATGCAATGTTATTCTTCGGCCAGACTTCCTTGCTTTCATTACAATTTCTGGGAATCCCCCCTGACCTTACCTCAGAAATAGCACGTATACAAGTTACCCACAATTCGTTACCCAACGTACTGTGTAAAGGCGACTATTTCTGAAAATGACGTCATATAGGTCAATGGTGAGGGGAAGTCCCATTCTAATCTGCTCGACTGTCGATCGCGATTGTGTAGCGCATCTAGGAAATTGCAACATTAACTACGTGTGAGTTGCTAAAATTACTTCAAAAAATGTGAAGAGAAGACTATATCTTACCTGTAATACTCATGTAAGTAAATATCTACTAACATGTGAACATAATAACGTGTATTTTCGTTGCACTGCGCACACTATGATAAAAATATACGAAATATGCGACGTACTTGCCATTAGAAAATGGCGGCCAGACCACTCAACTGACGTGCCATAGAATACCATCACCACTGCAGGTCCAAAGTACACGTCGGACATACATGGCAGAAATTTCGGCCATATTTCTTTGTTGTTAGAGTTAACAGGAGTATAAAAAAGTGATATTCTTGACGGTGAATTCATTTTTTCTGTAATACGGTCATGTATGATGTATGCGGAAGTAGACTTACATTACAACGAAAGTCATAGTCTCGCTGCCAGACTCGTGACTATCGTTCCCAGTCTGTATACTAGTATGTTGTATGCCGAGCGGCTTAGTCACGAGAATAGAGGGACTAGTCCAGTGTAACAATATTGATAAAGATGTTTGTTACGCCTGACAATTGACGAAAAGCTGTTGGTAAGATTTTTGTCTAGCTAGACGATAAAATGTAAGCAATGTTAGTGAGATTTTTGTCAAGCCAGGTGACGTTTCGTTTCATGGTTTATGATTTCCGTTGTAGTTACTTTGGTCGGAGATTGAGACAAAACATGTATAACCTCTGATGCTCTGACACATTCAAGCAGTTCCCCCCTACACAGGCGCCAGTAATTCAAACAACATACTACGTTTGAGTAATTATACTGTCAAAGTACTCCAAGATACTACTGAACTACACAAGCAAGTTTGTCAAATATATAATATGCACCGCAAAGTAAGAACTAACTTCAGATTGGCTCACTCAACAAAAAAACCAAACCACCTCACTTAAATATGTTCTAAAGATTAAACAATCTAAAAGTTGTTCTTCCTTGTCATAGTCCTGTTTACAAACATTAGTAAGTAAAAACCATGTTGCTATGTAGTGTATGTGTGCAAGCATGACCAACTTCCTGGTAGTTCAGAGACATACAATCTACCTTTCCTTTGCCATGCCCCTACCAAAGTCATGTGGATTTCCTTTAGAATGATTTAGACATGTTCAAAAAAGAATATTCTACATTATTCTGAATATTCAATTGCACTAGCAGTACTTTGCATTTTACTGTTCGGTTATACAAATCAACAAACTTGTGCAGAAAGGAAATAACAATAGTTAAACAATAAAGGTATTATGAGTAATATAATGTGTCACATGACCATTACCTGCTTGTTTGGGGAATTACCCTGCTGAAATGAATTGTGTAGCGGAATAATACAAAGGTGCACACTACATCTTACTGCCATTATTCCTTAGTCTAGCTGCTAGACCCTGGCAATTCTACTGATTGTAAAAGTGACCAAAGGTTACATAGCTTTGAAGATGTCAAAGGCTTGGAACTCAGCACACCAGCGCTGCATGGTCCAGAGGTACTGATGTACTCAGCTTTTAATTCTGCAATATTGTGAGCTAATAGATCCAAGGTCTTGTTACAACACTACTGTCATCCTCAGCATTTGCTTTTAAAGGAACCTTCCAAGCACAGATCTGAGGTCTTGTTACATTGAGACTGACTATTCCTTTGGTTTTCTTCAAAGCCCAGAGTTAACAGCACTAAGTCTATGAATTACTTTGTTTCATTTTCAAGAAATCACAAAATGAAACTCATCACTCTATAGTGTGGGATATCATTTGCATTATACAGTAAGTCTTGAGTAAGTCTTTGTCATTGAAAAAAATACTTCTCACTTTCATACAAAATGGTTCAATTATTCTGGTTGGCTGTACACTCCTCTACTCTTGTGTAGAACTACAGAGGGTTCTGTCACCACCAGTCTGGATACCAACATGGTATTTTAATCATCTCTCTCAAGATTTGATGAAGGGTAGCACTAGACTATGTGTGCACTGACTGAAATGAGTCATGTAAGCAAAGCCATGCACAGTCGGGGCACTATTTAGTTTATAATGTTCATTTTGAACCAATTGTATGGATTGTATATCAGGTTAAAAGGTGATACCCATGTGTTTCATCTGGATTCTAGACAACTGCATACCATGCACACAGGTAATGGTGAATATGATAGAACTCATGATATGATGCTTGAATGCAAGTGTTGTGTACTCAGGGTATATTCACAAGTTCTTGCCATATTCTGTGGCCGTACTTTCACAGGTGTAGTGAGTGAAAGTTCAGCAGAAAACACTGCAAGCATGACCCTCATGGGGTTCTGTTATCATTACATATGCTTATCCATGACCAGAAATTTCTTTAAAAATCAAACTGTACAATCACACAATTTCCATTTCATTTACAAAGACTGATTACACACTCATATGTAGGTATGCACTCATATTTCTGGTATTGCATACAACTAGTAGTATGTAAATACAAGGTGCAAGTTATCACTGGCACATAATATTTAGTAACTTACAATGAATAAAATTTGTTAAGCGTACTGGGACAGACTGAGATTCAGAATAAAGTAAAGAAACATTGTAAAGGAACAAAAAAGTGAGAGATGTCATCAGAAAAAGAGAAAGGCACTGAATAAAAAATGGATACTACAATGTATTTAATCTCGATGTCACCACTGATCGTAATGATAACAATTATAATGTAAGAACCTGACATCAAATTATTGGTCTCTAGAAAAGAGTTAGTCTGGATGCCAATGTGGTATTGAATTGTCTCGAAATAAGCGATCTTCAGATTCAAATCCAATTGACAGCTCTAGACTACAAAATAGTCTAAGTACTCTAAGGTAATCATGAGAGCACCGGTATATTGTGTATGTTATAAAATGGATGCTAATATCCTAGTAAAGGTCAGTTGTTGAACAAAGTTGTTCAAATGCCTTTTAATGTTTCACAAAAGAGGAAAACTTGCCGTCCTCACTCGGCCCTCATCATCCCCAATCACATGTATCTTGAAAATACCAAAACACAACGAAAAGTAGTGATGCTTTAACACATTATTTCGTGGGGCTTAGGGTGCTTTTCTGCAAAACCTTGAAATTCAAACGGAAATTAATGGGAACAAAATATTTTTTTTTTACATAAAAACGTACTTTTGTGTTAGAATGATCAACATGAAAAACCTAGAAATTCAGATTTCAATAAAATTGAGTTGTCACGTACCAATGTTTGTTTTCGTTTTACAATCACTATAAAAACTGGAAGCATAATTATTATATTGCATGATCATCGTATAATGGTCGTGACAACAAATATTGATTATCTGAATGAAACATTAATGATGCAAATGGTAAGAAAATGGTTTAAAATGAGGTAATCGCTAAAAGGTAATTGATGTATGCTCTATTGTTCAACGGTCACATGGGTGTCACGTGAGATCCTTCCACCTCACTCTGCTAATGCCAAAACGTTTCTATTCAACAGGTAGACATCATGGAGATATCTTCCCATATATTACCTCCTATGTCTTCAGACCCAAGAATCCCTATTCGGTCTCTTGATAGAAGTGATAATGGAAACGAGTCAAACATGAACGTTGCTGCTCAGAATAATCCCCTGCCACAGTCAACTATAGCACTGACTGTTGAGCAAACTATACGAAATACCAGAGCCAGGCTGGAACAGCATCTTAATCAAAATACAACCAGCTCTGAAGAGACTCTACAACTTGCCATGGATGTTGTCAATATACCCTGCCCACTTGGAGTGAAATATGCTAAGTTGGATATACCTGAGCTACTGAGACAGAATTACAATTTACAGGTAGGTGCACAGGTGAATGCTAAATTATCAAGTTGCTCAGTGTTGTATTGGAGTTGTGGAAATTGAAAATTTTCTCAAGGCTGTGTTTTATCTTCTTTATAACCAAATGCACAACCTTCACAGAATAGTGGTCGTCATGGTTTCACAGGAATGTAAGTGGGTGGCCGAGTTCAACCTATAAATGACACTGGACAGTTAACCATAATGATAGATTTTTCGGTCACCCACTCATCACCTCTTTAAAGTGTTACAGTACAAATTGATCATCTGTACAGTGCATGTCTCAAAATATTGGTCAAACTGCTGTACATGTATTTCTTTGTCACAACTAATTTTGATTATACAAATTTGAAAACATGTTGTATTATGTTCTACTAATCAGGCTCAGTACATTAATACATGTAGTGTATGACCTTGACTTACAATACTTGGTACTTTAAAAGTTAGAAAAAAAACGGGAATAAACAAAGCAAAATAAATATTGGGTTGAAGTAGATAACAGTATAAATAACTTAGGAAGCCAAGAAATGGTATTAATTTAGTCACATATAGTGCTTGCTCGTAGTTATGATGTAGTGTGCACCTTGACTTAAATTTAAAATCATGATGAGACAACAGCCACAGCCTTGTACCTATGTAGATATTGTCATGAATTCACTAGCCTGTATATGCATAGTGTGGATGCCAACGTGGTCTCTAACTGCCAACGTGGTCTCTAACAGAACCACTAGTCTCAGTGGATACCAACGTGGTCTCCAACTAAGCCGCTACTGTTTAAACTTTTTCTGTTACTTTGTTCAAGAAATTTCAAACCTATTCTCAGTTGAAATAAAAATTCTGGGGTCACAATTCCAATATTTGAAGTAGAGATCAATCCAATATGGCCACCAAATACTGCGTAACCTCTATGAGAAAATAAAAGATTGTAGATTTCCTAATTTTGTGATTTCAATAAGACCAGGAACAAGCTACCACATAGGAAAAGTTTGGAGAGATTTTCATAACTTTGATTTTCAATGAAATTCATCCCCAACAAGATGCATTCTACCAACGTATGATAACATGTTGATTTGTTACATGTATATCTGATTATGGTATAAACTGTGAGTCATGATGCCTATTGAGCTAAATCCAAAATTAACACCCACTTGTCAAAGAAACACCCCCAGGTAATCTTTGATTGAGATTGGAATACAATAACTCCTTATTGGAAGAACCAATGTTTATTTAAGTTCTAGTACAAGGTGTCAGTTTTTGCCAGTTGTTGTTATTTTGTGCTAGTTCATAGATATGTACACTTTCCTGATGTTCGTGTATAATCAGTTGTGATGTAGGTATGCATGGATCCAATTATATGTCAACATATAAAAAATATACTTAGAATACTGAATTGGGTTGATCACTGGGTGATCATACATGTGACTGTCTGAGGGAATACAACAACATAGTCCGAAAATATTAACAAAAATCCTGAAAAATAATCCAGATGCAGTTACTTGGGCAAATAGTCCAGATATAGTCATACTTTCGGCTTTCATAGAAGGCTGACTTGCTACTAGACTGAAAGATCTGTCATCGATCCACTTAATATCTAACCATTCACTTCCCATTAGTTGGAGTTATTACATAATATGTATGCTCCAACCAATTGATTAGCAAGTCATAAGTGGAAGCAAGATGGATCTTTCAGTCTAACTTACAAGTGCTAGATGGTGAGATAGTGTTATATCCCAGATACATAAGGTTTGAAATATTGTTTATAGGGTATGTTGGAAGTAAGGATTTATACAAATAGCCCCTAAAGTGTAATCAGTAAAAACACTATTATAACATTTAATAAAAAAAATAAAAATAGAACAGTTGTTATTGACAACGTTTATTGGATATTTAATACATGATACAGTAATTGTTTTTATTTGCATTTATTTTCCCCCTGTAGGGTCCAAACACTTTACCTGCACTGAAATCAGCATTAGGAATTCTTGGCAAATATGGAGGCAATTTGCTGAGAGAAAATCGACCATCTGTGTGGAGATGTGTGCGTTTCTCAAATGAAATATTCCGCACAAAAGTGGACAATGTTGACGTAAGTACAATATTATGTTTAAAACAAATCAAACTCTGGTACCTAAAACAAAGGGGTTGGTTGAGGGGGTGGGGGGGGGGGGGGTAGGCAAGAGATGGGAAGGGGACAAACAGTATATCTGTGGTGCTCCTTCCAAGGACATTTGAGAGAACTTGTTTTATCTGTAATTTTTCTTAGAAAGGGAACACACTGCTTGGTATCTATTCTGTCTTGTTATGAGAACCTGAATTTCCACGAAATGTATTAAAGGTTCCAGACTAGGAATAGAGATACATGTATTCTAAATTTTTGTAAATATCTTGTAGCTTCACCTTTACATTGTTGGGAGAACAATTGTATATTTCCGTATCAAATCTACAAGCTTTCATTTTAAACCTAGACTTCATTCACAAAGCTCAATTTTCACATAATTTATCAACATCATTATGTTAAAAAAACCTTATGACAGTCACATCTGTCAGTTGCCACTTACTTACCCATATTCATATGCAGTAAATACCACTTACTGTGAACTCAGCTATTGCTTATAAAGTATCTAGGCAAAAATAGTGTTGGTCCCACCCACATGTTGAAACTAAGCCAGTGTAAATTTGTTCTATTTATGGTATACAGAAGTTTGTAATCTACGGTACAATTAATAGAACCCCAGTGTTCATTCGGGGGGAAACAACTGTTTCCTGCAAAATGTTGGAAATAAGTTTCTGGTGATAAAAGCAGTCAATCTAGTTTTATATCACCTTCAGTTGAGTCAGTGTGTGAAATGTGAGCCTCAGAAAAGTTGCGGTAGATTGAGTTTTTGTCAAAGGAATTTATAAAATTTTACAGTTTTTCTTTGATGAGAGCAGCCATGATTACAGTTAATAATAGGGAGTAGTAGATTATGATAAAGAAATTGTCAGCCATTGTAGCTTTTTCCTATGGAAGGACTGCTACAATGATGATTTCTACTGTAATATTACTTACAAAAAAAACACTATTAACATTTGATTAAATTCATATTTTTATAATGACCTACATGTACATGTAATATACATAAATTACATGTAACCTCTAGTTGGTGAAGCATACACATGTCAATGAGTCATAGTTCAAACAGCTGTTGTTGAGTATTATGTATTTATATCAGAGGTTTTAAAGATTCTGTAGAAGCTATATCCTGTTTGTTTTGTACATGTCCTGTTTTACTAGTATACATGTACTAGCCTGTCTACTGACGTCATGTTGAATGTAGACTTATCCCCTTTTTTCCCCAATTCCACATCATGTTCCTGACTCTAACCCTTTCCCCATTTCTGCACTATTCCCCGGCAACTCGCAACCCCTGCAGGCACCCCCCCCCCCTTACCCATTTCTGCACTATTCCCAACTCCTAACCCTGCAATCACCCATCCTTTCCCTATGTTCTAACTATTCCAAACTCTTACCTCTGCAGCCCCCCCCCCCCCTCCATACCCATTTCCACACCATTCCCAAGTCATAACCGTGCAGCCACCATCCCTTACCCATTTCCACATTATTGCCAACTCTTAAGGCCTGCAACCACCACCATTGTCACTCCATTCTCAACTCTTAACCCTTGCAGCTACTCACTCCTCCACATTGCTGTTTGTACATTTACATACATTACTACTACTCTAGAAATAACATCATTGCAGAAGTACAGATGTAGTAATTTTGAAATACAACATATTGTTAACCTATCTGTAGTCTTGAAGGACTAATGCACAACAAGCCAAAATTAAACAAATCAAAATTGCAGTAAGGATAGCTGATATAGTGTATATAGTAGCATTAGTAAGTACATATGTCACAATCAGTCAATCTATATTTGAGGACCTGACTATCTGAAATTGAGGCAGTGTTTAACTTTAAAAAGTTTTGGAGTCATACATTCTAGATAAAGAAATTATACAAATAGTCGTTGGTCCTTCTTGCTTGTAAAATTGAATTAATTTTTTCTGTTTTAGGGGATTCAATTTGATGCTTTCATTTGCAGATCTATAGACTTAGAACAGACTTTGATAAAGCAGTGTACTTGCATGGTAGTTTCCTGCTACATCTGAAGTAGATCATGTGACATGGGTGTAGTAAATTATTTATTTATGAGGTATTCATTATAAATAAAATCATTGTCCATATTTACTTTAACCAAATATTTGACATGGTTCATTATTAACCCAGCCAGCTGACATTCCCTTTGTTCCTTTGTGTAATATGAGTGGTTTTCAACACTAATATAACAGGTACAGGTACAGTACACCCTTGCCTTGATACAGTGACCTCTGCCATTCCTTGACTTAGATATGTCCTAAACCTCATCCTTACTAGCATTCCTTAACATGGTCTGGAATCCTAAAATCAGGAAAGTATGGATTTTTAGCCAGGGATATGCTTATACATGTGTGTTCACTGATCAGTACTAGCCTGAAATATTCATGCTGCCATGTTCAACTTCCTCATTTCACAGAAGAGTATGTAATGGATTGGGATAAGTGCAAGTCCCAGTCAACATTTGAATAGGCAGTAATATTGACTTTGTAATAATAGACTGTGGTAGATATGATGTGGAGATGATGACGATGATGATCTTTCGTGATAAAACACTTGATTGTCAACTATTGTGTTTTTGTGAAGGGAGCACACTTTTATGTAATACTACAACGGGTATGTCTCTATTGTCAAGTATTGTGTTTTTTGTGAAGGGGGCACACTTTTAGTAATACTACAGCGGATATGTCTCCATTGTCAAGTATTGTATTTTTGTGAAGGGGGCATATTACTACATATGAACAATACAACTGTTCATGGTTCCAAGAAATCAACAGGACAATGAAATATATTTACTTTGGAATGGTCAATTAGAAACAAATGTGACGTTTTGATGTGTCTGCTATGGATCTTGATCACACAATCATATAGTTACTTTTGACCGGTAATTGAGTCACTTCATCTATCTACTACGGCCATTGATTACCTAGAGATGGTTATGTGATGGTGACGGCCATAGTAGAGAGATCGAAATGTGGCATTTGTTTCTATTTACTGAACATTCCAAAGTAACTATATTTTACAGTCCAAGCGTATTACATTCTTTTCAAGTTGATACCTGAATGCAGTTTTGAGTTTTAAAATGAAAATCAAATCTTTTCTGTTGACTTTAGGGATCAAGGGAAATCTTGAAACTACTGGGCTACACACAAGAAATAGAAGATGGGTTGGCCTATCCTGATGAAATAGAGGAGCCAAATCTTGAAGATGTTACCAAAATAAGTGCTGATATCATCATTGCAAGATGTGAAGTGGATGCAGTTATGAACAATACTCATCAGAATCCAGACTCCGTAAAGCAATATCTGGGTGGTTTGAATACTCATGGTCAAGTCAGATCAGCCCAAGATCTACTGACATCAAGACCTCTGGGAACTCCTCCAAAAGGCATTGTTGCTGGTGGAATTGCTCTGCCTGGAATGGTTAGTGTAATCTGATCTGGTCTAGTCTAATCTGATCTAATGTAATCTAATGTAGTCTAATCTGATATATAATCTAATCTAATCTAATCTAGTCTAATCTGATATGATAATATATAATATGATATAATCTAATCTAGTCTAATCTAATCTAATCTAGTCTAGTCTAAAATAATCAGATCTAGTCTAATCTAGTCTAATCTAATCTAATCTAGTCTAGTCTAAAATAATCAGATCTAGTCTAATCTAGTCTAATCTAATCTAGTCTAGTCTAAAATAATCTGATCTAGTCTAATCTAGTCTAATCTAATCAAGTCTAGTCTAATCTATTCTAATCTAGTCTAGTCTAATCTAGTCTAGTCTGAAATGATGTAATCTAGTCTAATATGTAATATAAGATAATCTAGTCTAGTCTAATCTAATGTATTCTAGCCTAGTCTTATCTAGTCTAATCTAATATCTAATTTAATCTAATCCAGACAGGATATTCAAAACCTCTGCGAAGGCCTCCAAAAGGCATTGTTACTGGTGGTATTGCACTGCCTGGAATGGTTAGTGGAATCTGATCTGGTCTAGTCTAATCTGATCTAATGTAATCTAATGTAGTCTAATCTGATATGATCTAGTCTAATCTAGTCTAATCTAATGTAATCTAGTCTAATCTAATATAGTCTAGTCTAGCCTAAAATAATCTAATGAAGTCTAATATAATATATAATCTAGTCTAATCTAGTCTAGTCTAATCTAATGCAATCTAGTCTAATCTAAAATAATCTAATGTAGTGTAATTTTTAATATAATATAACCTAGTTTAGTATAATCCAATATATTGTAGCCTAGTCTTATCTTGTCTAATCTAATATCTAATTTAATCTAATCTAGACAAGATATTCAATATAGTTGAAAGGGCTGACATTACTAGATGATTTTAGACAACCAAGTTTACATCTGATGATAGAATTTACAAATTGTGATATTAAAAATGATGTTGTTTTTTCTAACAGGTTTCAGTACCACCAAACTCTAAATCGAAACTGTCTGCATCTCCTGCCAATGGAAAGACTGGTCTTAGTACTATTACAAATGAGAAACAGCATGTATTGATTCCACAATCTGTCACTACAGATGCACCAACTAGTACTTCACCAAACTCATCATCGTCCAGTGATAACATACCTGGTTTAAAACGCCCCGAAACTCTTCCAGTGCCGCTACCAAGACCAAGCAGTGTATCAGACAGCCAAATATCTGAACAAAAATATGTCCCAATTACGCCTCCATCTGTTGCACCCAAACCTATTCCAACTAGAGAAGTTACAAGAGAACCCAAACCGAAGAAGAAAATAGGTAGGATTATTCAGTACCTTATTTTGACCTACTTTATTTGTGTTGCAATGAATTGAAACTAAGGAAAATGGCTACAAAATCGATGAGGTTTAGTCAATTCATGATTCACTATTTTGAAGACATGAATGAAAGTGAATGCATTTTATCCCATTTAACATCCAAGTTCGTATTGAACAGTGAATTCACATGGTATTCTTTAAGATCTGCTACAAAATGGTTTTAATAGAATTCCTGTAATAACTAAATTGTTCTTTATTGACACTATTAGGTCTAGTAACTGGGTGGCTTTCAAAAACAATCTAAGAACCAAATCTATACCATGTCTGTAATATCCTTATTATATGCTTCACAAACATGACACGCTAATTTTGGTTTTTCTCAACAAAAGCTGAAGTAAACCTGTGTGACCTGTGCGGTAACAGTGCAGCAACTAAAGCCTGTGATACATGTGGTAACAAACAGTGTGAGAACTGTGATGAACTCTGGCACAAACATCCTGCCCGAAAGGAACACAACCGGAAAGAAATTATTCCAGATGTTCCTAGCCCAGTGAATGAGGAAAGTGTTCTCATAGCAAAAGAAGATGATACAGTGTTCAGTAATTCAAAGACACGTCCAGTTGCGCGAAGCAGGTAAACCGACTGTATAAAATGTTCAGAATGTTTCCTTTATGCACCAAGTCTTGACAGTGTGCGGTGATGCCAGATCTTATCATGCATTTGCTTTTAACAAAATAACGTAGTAGAATAGGTGACTTTATCTCTGGAGAGTCATTTCATGATTTTACATCACCTACAATTACTTGTGATTTCAGAGAAACGTCAAGTTGATCTTGTGCTTTTATAGGGTATCTTTGCTATGGGCTATTGCATGATGGGAGTCAGCTGAAATAATATATTCATGGTTGCACAATGAATATTCATGAGAGATGTACACTGAAGGGAATAAGCACTCAGGATTCAAATTCAACATTTTGCTTTCAAATTTTACTGTATATCACAGCTGTTTGTTTTTGTAATTGTTTTGTCATGTATAATGACACAAAGTGTAACTAATTACTTGTCTTTTTCCTGTACAGAAGTGATGTTAATTTGTCGTCAGATAAAAGACCCACACCAGCACCCAGGCAACGAATCAGAACAGACCCCATGACAAACTACAAAGCTCTGTCCCCAGGGGATCAACAACTACGTGCGCACACTTTGCCACGACAGCAACCTTTTAATGTAAGTATTTTGTCTCATAATCTCAGACCACCATGGATTCTTCCATGTTTTACAAACTATGCCAGCAAGTGATAAGGAATCATACTTGAATGGTTAAAAAATGAAATTGTATTCTTTCTGGTGTGAATATAATTTCTGTCAACTACAATTTCAAGTGATAGACCTGTATTAAGTACGATTTCTGCCAATTGATATTTCATTTGAATCAATTTGAAACTAAAGATTTTTGTTTTGCTTTTGAGGGATACCTAAGCAAAAGTTATCCTGGTAAGTATGCATTGTCAAAAAAATATATGTATTTTCAGAAACAACAGTGAAATAATGTGGTGCTGACTAATATGTCTGAATGTTCTATGCTTTTTCCCCCTTCTAGGAATATCCTCACATTGATAGGAGATCTCAAACCATGAAAAAACCAACTCCACCACCAAAACCTGAAAGACCACTTTCAGTCGGGAATTACAGTGGAAAAAGTCCAAGTGGACTAACAACACCAACAAACTTTACTCAAGGAAGTAGTCCTATTCCATATCCACTAAATACACCTGACTTTTACTCCCCAGAAAAGATACCGCAATCACCAGGTGAGGTCTTGTTGAGTGCAGATGAAGAAAAACGATTGACCTTAACTCGGGAAATTAAAAATGTAGATATTGAAATGACCAGGAAAAAGATTGAACAACTTATGAAGCAGCAGTCTGATCTTGTAAGAGATAATCAATTTGCAAAACAGACATCATTCTACCATGAACTTGATCAGAGGCTTGCTACAGAGAAAGATAAACTTGAAACTCTAGTACAAGAAAAGCAAAAAATAGAATTCACACTTTCAACTCATCTACATAATCGAAGAAAGTCCTTCGGGGGTGAGCCTGGACATCCACAGCACTCTTTGCCACCAACAGTTAAACTTCCACCATATGACAATTATTCCCCTTATATGGGAAACCCCACTCCATATATGGACAGAGAAGGACAACAGATGCCATGGATGACAGGTAACCCAGCAACCATGCATAACATACCATCACCCGGATACCAACAGATTTCCTCAGAGCAAAGACTGGGATATGGACAAGGCTTTGGAGGACAAACAACATATGGAAATATATCACCATCACAGAGAGTTCAGAATGGAGTATGTCGCAAGTGTCGATATCTCAATAGTGTTGGATCAACTATCTGTAACAATTGTAAGACATCACTGGTTAGTGGTGAACCTACAGAAAATAAACTTCATCAAGATCTGAGGCAGCTAGATATCCAACCTAAAGAGTGTGCTAACTGTGGTATGCTGAACAAAGCTGATAGTATGAAGTGCAGTGTTTGCTTTATGCCGTTGATACTGTCTCCGTCATACAATGAAGTCATGAGGGACAAAGGCTACCCTCCACCACCAGTCAACAGAATGGTTGATGTTGCCAATGCACCACACGTAAATCGGCCACCAGTAGACCAACTGAAGTCACCTCCCCCTACAAAACCAAATTTGCAGGATGGAAATCAAGCCTGGGCCTGTGAACACTGTACATTTTTGAACACTGATCCAAACACCAGGGTATGTGCAATTTGTGACAAAACAACTACCAGCATACCACTGAAAAAGAAACCAGAGTTAAAACCTAAACCATTGATTGGAAACGGGAAAACTCAAAGTCAGAGCACTTCACAAGTGAAAGTTTCAAGTCCTGGAGCTGGGCCTGAAAATAAAAGTCCAATGACAGAACAGAATGTTACAACTCGATTTGTATCAATGCAGGAAGAACAAGAACAGGTAATTATTTTTTTTTACGCATAAAGTTTAAGATGGTATTTGTACATGTCAAAATTTGGATTTTGACACAACTGGCAGTTCTGAATGAAATAAGACAACTTTTTCATGATGGGAAATGCTTTAGAAATGTTAACAGAAAAACAGAACAGGAATATTTACCAGAGCTATTGATAATAGTAATACACAGATTTTAAATGGACATATGATGCTTGAATGTGTTCCTGTATATCATATGCTGTCTATATGTCTGTTTAGAAATTCTGACAGCTAAATTGGCCTGGTTGTCAAAATTAGAGTTAGTTGAATGACTACAGAGTCATGGCTAAACCCCCCCCCCCCCCCCCCCCCCCCCCAAAGTTCAACTGAGGTTGATCTTGTAGAAGACCTTGTAGTAGAATTGGACTAAGAAGTATGGATTTAAACCCCTTGTATATTAAAGTTATATCTCAATCATACCATGTGTGTGTCTGTATACTCGAGTGTATTGGATTTCTTTGTATAAGGTGTTAATAGAAAAATTGCAAGCCAAGAAAGAATGGGAGCAGCAACTTAAGAGAGAAGAAGAAGAAGAGAAACAGAGATTAAAAGAAAATAAAAAGTTTCCTAAAAAGACAGAATCTGTATTAGCTGCAGCAGCCACCACAGGTGAAGGTAAGTACTGACTTTTGGTTTAAAATTTGGATGAGAAAAATACTTTGTCAGGTAGTGCTATGCAAAAGGTTATTGGATGAGAGTAAAGGAAAGACCATATATGACCTGTATGGCTCCACTGTTAAGATGACACAGAGAGATCGTAGGATTGAATCCTTGTCCTTTGCTAATATAATATATTTGCATGTGATATAATGATAAATACTAGGTCATAGAGTGTAAACAAAAGAAATCCTAAAAAAAGCGTCTAGGTTGTAGGTATTGACAGGTAGCTACATTCATTTGTAGACATGTGCCAACATTCCTTTGATCATGGAAATGGGATGGGGGTGGGGAGGGGGGGGGTGGGGGAATTCTGAGTACGATTTGTATGTGAAAAATTATCTATCCATCTGTTTATCCTCTAAATGGGGTCAGTGTGAATATATTTTAAATTATTGAAAGACATTGTGGCAAATAATGAGATGAAGCCACCCACAAAATGTTGTTTGAAAAAACGGCTTTTAATGTCTGTTATTTTTGCCAAGGTAAGTATAAATAAGCATGCATGTAGACAGACTCACTTTTTCTACAGCTGTTTATTGAATTTGCCATTTAAAATGTACATGTGTTTGCTGTTTGTTCCTTCACTTCAGAATACTCTTACAGCTGTTGTGTATTTTTAAACCTTCATTATGCAAATTTAGTTATGGCTTCTAGCCAATCAGGCAGAATCTTTACATTTGAAAGGTGACTCTGGAGTCTTGCTGTTTGTGGTGATAATTTTTTGGCAGAGAACACATTGTAAAATGTAACAGGTGTTCTGATTGGCTTCAATACAAACCCTAACTATTTCAATCCTCTTCTAACAAAGCAAATGTAGGAACTTGTCAGTAATTGAACTTTTTGTTGAAAGTGGTATGAGTTGTTCAGTGTCACCATTGCGATGCAGATGGAAAGGGGTCTACTAAGGACAGGAGTCCTACATCCTTTTTTGACATATTCAAGTTCAAACACGTTAACTTTCACAGCAGAGAAAAAGAATGATTGTAAAATCACTGCATACATTCCAGCAACTAAACCAACAACAGTGAAGAAACCACTAGTAAAACATCACAAACTTGACATCTCCAATGATAGTGACTGTGAAATTATTGCACTCATTCCAGCTGCCAAGCCTGCTGCAGTAGAAAAACCAACTGTTAAACCCAATAAACTCGATGTCTCAAAGTGGGAACAGCAACACTTGGATAACTTGGATGCAGAGAAGGAACACCAAAGGAAGAATTGGCAAAAACAGGATGCAGCAGCCCAGCATTTAAGGGAGAAGAAGCTACAAGAAGAACAGAGAACTGACGGCTTGAGATTCATTAATCTGTTAAGGGTATGTTTTCTTAAGACTTGAAACTACACATTGAAATTTTGTCATTTTGATTGCTGTGATATCCATCGTCTAGATGCTATAACATGGTATCGAATCATAAAAAAGAGATCCGATGCTCAGATAGCATTAGACTATATTATCCATGGTTCATGTTCTTCCATAAACTGAGAGAGAGAGAGATATGCCATTCCTTCAAGAGGCCATATCTGTAAGAATTTGGTATTTATTTTGGCTTTTTAATGAGTAATACAAATGTAAATGTTACTTTTCTGTTATCTTTGCTTTTATGACATCTTTGTAACAAAACAATATTTTTGTCACAATATCTTTGTAGGAGGCAGAAGGCTTAGACTACAAGACAGAAGAATTAGAAATTGCTATGCAGCTTTGTGAGAGCAAGAATCCATTGAAATGGCTACAGGAGGACTGGGTTCATAGAATTGAGACTGTGGTTGCCTTGGTAGCACATGAACAGGACAAAGGGAAGCCAGCAGGACTTAATGGAGAGATGAGTCTTTCTGAATCTAAAGAGGCGTTATTGATGTATCAAGGTGATGTAGCTAAAGCTGTGGAAGAATGCAAAAAGCAAAGAGGAGAAAAAGTAAGAATTTTTCTTGTATTATCCTAAAGCTACAAACAAGCCTGCTCGTCTAGTTTCATATTGAGCCCCAGGTCTCATATACTAGTAGTCTCATATACGGAAATCGCGATGACACCCAACAAAGATGGAAATCTTTCACAGATGTTTGGAATCTTTGATAAGAAGAAATTGGCAAAGTTACTGTGTGTGTATGTGATTCAGTTACATGAAATCTATAAGTATACATTGCTTGTACAAGTTTACACCATTTTGATAAACAAAAGTACGAGTTGGGAAAGACAGGATTAATTGGATTGTTGTTGCTTTCAGATTGATGAGATTGCTGAGCTAGGCGGATACAGCAGAGATGAAGTGGCAGAGGCACTGAGACAAAACAAAGGTGATGCTGAGAAAGCTCTACTAGACTTAAACAAACGCATACTACAACCATTTCTAGAACGTTTATGGCAGTCAGAAGAATTTGATATCACACAGTCTGACATTTGTAGAGGAGATGCAAGCATGGAGGTTGGTCTCAGGTTTAACACTTTTTCTCTCCACAAATTTTATTTTCTAAAAACAAAGATTTTTCTGCTGTACCTTTCAATTCAGCACTAAGTAATATTATCATTAAACAAAGGATTAATATGCCATATTTCTGTTCCTGAAGTTCTGATGATTTTGCATATAAAGAATGCAAGAAGGGCGCTGCAGATTTGGCACAGTGAGGACTAGAATTTGGTTATAGCCACTATGGCAGTGTTTGAAGCAATGAACAGAAAATGTAAATAAAAAACTCTATGTGTTCTTACAAGACCATTCCGGTAGTGGTTAGGCATGTTTTGATTACTGGTAGATGCTAATAGAACAGTACAGTGAGAACAACATGGAGAATGAATTTGTCTTTGTACATTTTTGTACTGCACTACTCTATGACCCTCATTTCCAGCCTCAAAACAGCTTGTGAACAGCGCCCCCAGTGGCCAAACTGTGAAAATCTTTTGTCTCTCTGATAACCAGAATATAGTGTATTTATGTTCACCTTGTTATTCAGCAAACCTCCCACAAATGTAGGTAGTCAGTGAAGTTAGTATGTGTGCATGACCAAAGCAAAATTATTCTTGCCAATGATTGTACCCTGATCTGTTGTCTGTTTTAAAGTAAATTCTTGGTCTAATACAACTTTAGTGTAGTTCTAAATAACGATGTCATCACTTCCAAACTCTGTTCCCGTACCATCACCACCTCTCCCTTCACCCCCTCCTCCTTTTGACAGATGTGTCATCTATGAAGTGTAGCTAACCATGTGAAATGCTACTGTTATGTAATTTCAGAGACGAGTTCGTATGGTGTTGGCAAAATACGATATGCCAAGCTGGGGCAGAGCACAAACTGCCATTCGACTGATTGATATAGGAAAGTATGAAGTAGAGGATGCTATCATTGCAGCTAAGGAGTGTGGCACTGCAGACAGAGCCATGGAGTTCTTGGAAAAAACGTGTGAGATTTGCTTTGACACTGTACCAATGAACAAGGTAGGAAATATTTAAGTTACATGCAGATCATCATAGGAGAGTTTGTTTGGATTTGGTTTTCTTTAATAGAACAATGGATTCTTAGCTCTGCTGTTAAGAGCTTGATTTTCTGTCATCTGTCAGTCCGACCTATTGTCAACTTTTTCTATTTTAAACTTCTCTGAAATGGTTGCCCAATATTGCTTACATCTTTGGTGTGTACATTATTTTCTTCTTTTTTATGATTGTTGGGTCAGAAATGATGTGATTTCTGCTTGGAAACTGCACATTAGTTTTTTTGGGTTTTTTTGTTTGTTTTTTTTTTTGGGGGGGGGTTCATATATTTCATGTGTATGTCCCTATTTTGATTTATTCATTGGAATATTCTTTCTTTTAATTTTATATTTTTTATGAAATATTTGGGGTATTTTTTTACCTAAAATGGTATGTTTATACCTTCAGTAAAATGTTTGATAAAGCTGAGTGTGTTACTTTTCAAGAAAATTCCATCAACATCTATAACTGCTTTTCATGATGGTAATTTCAATTAGTAACATAGTAAGTCCTTTTTAACTCTCCGTAGCTGCATACCCTAATCCATTGTCAGTGCAAGATATGTCGGTCCTGTATGGTGGACTATTTCAACATTCAGATTCGCGAGAAGAATATTCGTCAGTGTACTTGCCCATATTGTGATCAACCCGACATGGAAGATCAGGAGACAGCAGATCAATATTTCCAGTTCTTGGATACTATGGTAAGCTTTACCCTCCTTCTTTAATTGTCTGACCACAATAACTACAGCCCATTTCAGTCTGCCATTCACCAGCTTTGTCTGGATCTAGTTGCAGTATGGTTTAAATGATTTATTTCATAATAAATCAGGACTTGCTACACACTTTCTGTGTGATTATAGTGAACAGTAACCTGCAACATGCTGTACATTGGCCATGAGGCCAGGCTATTTTCTCAAAGGCTCTATGTATGTGGTGGCTGCCAAAAGTGAAGGTTTTGGTACGGCTATTAACGGTAATCAATTGTCTTTGGTTACCCAAAAGGCTGAGAGGAAAAGTGATATTAGCTTCTAAAACTGATGTTTGTTCCATTAGCATAATATAAAATTGATTTATATGTCTGTTTTCTTTGGAACGTCATAATGGTCAATTTTGATACTTGATAGAATCTGTTATTAAAGACAAACCCCAACTCGTCATTTTTTCTCTCTGAAAAGTTGCAAGCTGATAACTGAAGGCGTGGCTTTAATGACAGTTTTAAAGGTATTTTTGCAGTTTTGCATCATTTAGTACTAGATGCGATATTCTATGAAAATGAAGGAAATAGACAAAAACTTGTAGTTTTCACCTGTTTTTGGAATCTTAATATTGTACTTCTGTCACCAGTAAAGAGAAGTTATCAGCTGCCTGTGTTTTGTTTCCTAGGTGAAATATTTGTTGGATGAAGAAACTCACACACTGTTCCAACAGAAGCTGAGAGATTTGTATTTGATGAAAGACCCAAACTTTCGATGGTGTTCACATGTAAGTCAATGGAAAGACTTTTAACCCTCATGACTAGAGAAGAGTTTTAAATAATCTGGGACCCAATTTCTATGAATATTTTCATAATTACAATAATATTACTTTATTAGGAAGTAACATTTCTTTAATTCCAGTCTAAAATGAAGTTGACATATGCCAAAAACTTACATAAAACAAGAATTTTGTCCAAACAATTTTGGCGGGAATGTTTTCAGTATTGAAGGGGTTAAAGCCGCACTAACTGCAACTGGAATATTCTTTGAAACTGTTTTGTTAGAGATAATGATAGTATTGAGTCATCTCGAAATGAGTTTGTGCAGAGTTACATATAACATGGCAGAGTAAATTCAATTAAAATGATTTTTGGGTCCACACCCAAAAATCAGCACCCTAACAAATCATGATTTCAACTTATTACAATACTACTTATAGGTAAAATAGACCTCTAATTGACATGTACAATGTATAATTATCAACATTTTAACAATTTTCAGTGAATATATTATTGTTAGTTGTCTTGAAAAATAATACCCCACTAACAGCCAATGCATCTTTAACTAATAATATCAAAGCATGTTGAAAAATTCACAGATCTTTAAATACAGGTGTTTAGTGGACCACAATTTTTCAGCTATATAGCATTTGTTATTTAAACAATTTGTGTGTTCTGTTCGAGTCACTGTCATCTAGTAATTGAGTGATATTTCATCTTACGATGATTTCTCTTTTCTTTTACAGTGTGATTTTGGTTTTTTGAATGATCGTCCAGAGCGTCTTAAAATGAGGTGTCCAGAATGTCATGAACACACATGCTTTAAATGCAAGAAACATGTAAGTTTGAAAATCTACTTTGAATGTCACATTTCTTTTTCTTTTTCAATTATTAAGAAGGCAGTCAGAATTGACTGTGTCATACTTGGTGAATTTATTTATGTTCTTTATTTTAAAGAAATTGAAAATTTAATATTGTTTCATATTGTTGTTAACAATTATGGTCAGTATCATATACTTGGTTATGTTGGATATGCAGTAGGTACATTTTTTGTATATGCCAAAATCACTCAGTCATTTCTCTCCAATCATTGCTATTTTCCCCATCGTCTAAGAAGCTGCAATATAAGTTCTCAAAAAATAAGACAAAAAGTGTGATAAGTTTTAAATGTAACAATTGAATTAATAACAGATATGAGAGAACATTTACAACCATGATATTTTTTTTACTGTGGTTGTACGGCTTGCTTGCCTTTCGCAGAGTTGTGACTTTGTTGCATATCTGATTTAAATGCCAGGTCATACTTTACCGTTGGTCCAATACCATATAAGATATAATAATGAATTAAAGTAATAATGATAATAATCTTTATTAATCTTAATCAAATTTGGAAATTCAAATACGGTCACTACTTGTGCAGTACCTTAGTGTTAAAAGAGGAAGAGTACCTGGGAAAAACATGTCATTCTGCACGGTCAAACTGAGCATTTGTGACCCTTCTTACATACAGATCTGGAAAATATTTAATCAAACACAGCTGATTCTGTGTAGGTTCAGACCCAGACTTCAGTAGCAAGAGGTGGACAAGCTAACAAGTTGGCCACTCAAGTCACTTCTGGAATGTAAATATCTTCAAAGGTAGTCCTTTTACGAGGAATTTGCTCTAGTTATAAACATAGCAAACTAATATTCAAACCTTAGGATAATAAGTTTAACCAAAGTACATTCTTTAATATGTATCCTTTCAGTGGCTTGATCAACATGAAGGGATAACATGTGAACAGTTCCAACGATGGAAAGAGGAAAATGATCCTGATCATCAAGCAGCAGGTCTGGCAGCTCACCTGAAGGAAAATGGAATAGGTATGGAAATAAAAAAGTCAACAATTGACTTGCCTTGAATCTACGCGTATCAACTTCAACGCTTTCCGTCTTCCATGCTTAGGGGATGAGGAGCAGAAATTCAAGTTCAAACAAGGCCACCCACACAGTCGCTAATGTCATCCTTATTTAATCAATCACGGATGGGAGGTGGGGGGTGGGGGGGGGTGGCAGGGATGGCAGTTATGTGATCTCAAGAGCTGGAGTGATGTCCTACACACATTGCATTATAGCTCTGTTGTTTCCATAGTACTAAATGCTAAATGTAGTAAATCAGTACGTGTCCATACTTGATTAAGGTTTCCACCCATCTACAAGTACACTATTTCTCCATCTTTCCAAGACAGCATATTGGAGATGACATTCTCACTTCATTTTTCTCTCTGTTTAATTCCCTCAGATTGTCCTAATTGCAAATTTCGCTATGCCCTAGCCAAGGGAGGGTGCATGCACTTCAAGTGTTCTCAATGTCGCCATGAATTCTGCAGTGGATGTAACCAACCATTCAAGAACAAGTGTACTCAATTTAAATCCTGTGCCAAGAAAGGACTGCATGCCCATCATCCAAGACTATGTCTTTTCTATCTCCGTGATGTGGACATTAAAGATTTACAGAAACTTTTGCAGGTAAGAATTTAAAAGTATAACTACACAATCATTTAAGGACAGATTTTTTGTTTCTTGAAATTGTTTGTGTACCAGTTTAACTCTGTTTAAAGGGGTATAGTCTGTATGTAATTTTTTTGGTATTGCCTGTAACTTTGTGGTGTACCAGTTAACTCTATTTTGAAGGGGTACAGTCTGTAACTTTGTGGTTATTGTCTGTAACTTTGTGGTGTACCAGTTAACTCTATTTTGAAGGGGTACAGTCTGTAATTTTTTGGGTATTGCCTGTAACTTTGTGGTGTACCAGTTAACTTTATTTTGAAGGGGTACAGTCTGTAATTATTTTGGGTATTGCCTGTAACTTTGTGGTGTACCAGTTAACTCTATTTTGAAGGGGTACAGTCTGTAATTTTTTGGGTATTGCCTGTAACTTTGTGGTGTACCAGTTAACTCTATTTTGAAGGGGTACAGTCTGTAACTTTGTGGTTATTGTCTGTAACTCTATAGAATAAGAAAATGACAAAATCTGTACAAAAGATTTGTTTTGATAAATACTGACTTGAAAGTAAATAAAGCTTGAAATATTTGCTTCAGCCTAAACGTTTTTCAAAACCTTCACCTGCAACCACCATAAACATTTCAGTATCTTAAACACAGTGGATGCCATCTGGGATATCATTCAATTATTGTATTATAAGTATATCTATTAATACATGTGTACCTTAGATTACTTGCACTGGTGTGTGTGCATACTAGTGGTATTTTCACTGCAGTGCAATACTGAAAACATTATTGCATACCTGCATGCAAATGAGAATATGCAAATGAGGACGCGATCATATGCTACACACAAATTGTATGATCCGTGTGTGATTTTTATAGACATTTTTGCCTTTTTAGATAAACACGTAATAATAAGAGAACCCCATGCCACATGAGTTTCAGTGTGGTGTACTCAGGAGTATATGCACTCGTGCTTGCAGTGTTATCTGCTGCACTTTCACTCGCAAAGCTCATGAAAGTATATGCACAGAGATCCCTGCAAGCACTCGTGCAAATACCCACGAGTACGCCACACTTGCACTCACATGTCATGGTGTTCTGTCATGTTATGTGTACACAGGATAACAATGTTCACTTTGATACCATGCCTCCACAACTTATCCCCCAACATGCTGATAATGAGGAGGAGGGGGCTGCAGCTAGACTACCTGACGAGGGCAAATGTAGAGTAGAGGAACAGAAAGAGACAAATGATGGCTTGAAAGACGATTTCTGTGGTCGCGATGCTGAGCAGGGCTTTGCAGGATTGTGCAAGTAAGTATATGCTCCACAACATATGTATGCTATTGAGACTAACTATACACCGAATGATTTAGTCACTGGCAAGTATTGTCATTGAGGAACATTTTAAACAACTCAGGGTGTTATACTTGTGAGCCCTCTGGCTTATACGACACAAAGAATATAAAATTTAATACATAATTAAATGAATAAATAAATATCACATATGTCTCAGTTGTAGATGAAGTTTTTCCTACGGTTAAAAAACCTCATGTAAAAAGTTTGTGGCATCAATGGGAAATTTTATCATTAAATGTTGTAGTTTATCATACATGTTGTTATGACTAAAGTTTGGCGTTAAAGTTATTATTTTATCTAGTAATGCTTTCCTGAGATCCCTGTATAGATTACAATAAAACAAAAATTCATTCTCTGGTGAATTTATCATTACTATTTACTATTGATCAAGCCATTGAAAGACTAAATATTCAGCTATTTTCTTTTTTTTTAACACATTGCCCAAAATGTTTAAAAATAATAAAGATAGTATGAAATTCTTTTTACAGGCTACATTACAGTGAATATTTGGTGGAATTGATTAAAAATAATCATATCGACCCCGCTGTCATGATGACTGCTGATGAGCTGAAAACGATTTTATGGAGAAATGAAATTAAAGTACCTGAGAGAGGAAAAAAAGAATCAGTTGCACAGTATACACACAAATTACTAGAGGTGAGTGGTTTATGTAAAATACGCAATGTTTTATACTATGTGTGCTTGTAAGTGAAGCAATAATTTACAGCCATTTCAAACATTCCATTTCAAAAATGAAAACTGCCATAAGTTGATTTTCGTGTTGAAGCTTTGAAGGTGATGAATTTAAAAGAGTGAAAAAAATTGATGGTAGAGCAACTTCATTGAGGTATTCTGGTATCTGCAATGTCTTGTCAGTTTCACCACAAATGAGCCATTAGATACAGACTTACTATAGGTATGGTGTAGTCTCTGGCCATGTGTGTGTGTGTGTGTGTGTGTGTGTTTGTGTGTGACAAAGTCACAAACCACTGGCCGATTGCCTTTTTATATTGTTGGGAATGTTACTTTTGTTGTCAAGTTCAAAATTATTTAATCAAAATGATCGTACCACAGGTGAGTGACTTGGGTAAACAAATATACCAAGACAGAATATGCCCTACCAATCAAATCCTCAGAAAATTATGCCAACAATAATTGCCATAACTCTGCAGTTGTGCTACTATGCATTGGTGCTATTTTTAGAACAACTGAACTGAAGCAATAAATAAGGAAGTCTAATTTTTTGCTCAAATGAAGCTTTTTGTAAAAAAAAAACCCACAACATATATAACCAATCATATCAATTTTAATCCATTTAAATTTAACCTGAAACTCAGTTACTTTACAGTTTACAAATATTTTTCTTTTTTTTCAGTTGATTCAACAACGTCTACCCCTTGAAAACCCAAACTGAATTGGGTAATATGAGGATAATGACTGGTTGCTGTATAACCGGAAATGTTGTTTAAATTGAACATTGCAGAAATACAAGATAGTACTTTGTATGTATGGGAAGTTTATCATGTATACTCCGAGGACAATACTTCCATGAATCATAAAATCCATAAAATGGGTGAATTTACTATGGAAATATACAAACTAATAATAGGTATTGAAAAAAAGATGAGCTGAATTTCATATATAGAATGCAGTGCCTTTTTTCTTATATATCCAGATTTACTTAACTTTTCTTTTTTGGTATTTCATTTACATCCTTTTTAGTATTTTTGTTTTCCTTGGGGGAAATATTGTTTCATTTCAAGGTTTTCACCAAATAAGATGTGATGGACACATTTCATTTTGTCCAGAAAAGTTTGCCTGTATTTGCCAGGATAAAAACCAGTTATTTACTTGACTTAATGTAGTGTGTATAATTATATGAAGTTATATTAAGAATATTTAGTTAAATATTATTTCGGAATTACTATTTTTTTTTGAGGAAATAGGGAATCCATTTATCGACGATTAAAAAGTTGGTGAAATAATACAACTCATTTGTAAAGAGGGAAAATAAAGAGCTGAGTTAATGAATCTGAAGATAGCTTAGAATGTGATATCTACAATACATTGTGTATATTCTATATCTATGGTAGAAAAGTTATATCAGGATTATGGCAGCAGTTGTCTATTTTGAAAAAAACCAGAAGTTTAAAACTTCAGTTTAACAGTATAATAGCCTTGTCTTTAACCAGTGAATTTTCATATATAGCTCTGATAATTACTTAGATGAAGAACACCAGTGAATGCATTATAAAGGGTCAGAAATCTAGATTGAGAGATTTGTACCCATGTTGTTGGGGGAAAATACTTATTCATCTGATAGATATGCCAGACTGTTAATATTTTTGAAGTACAGTTATACCAAAGTGAGACACCTGACTCCTGGAAATATTGGTGTAATCTTAAACTCTAAAACTCAAAACGTGCTTCATTAAGGTTTTATTTTGACCTTGAGTAATGACTGTGCAGATTAAAGTCATTCTGTAACACACATGCATACGCGCACGTGTGTGCGCGCGCACACACACACACACACACACACACACACACACATGCGTGCTTGCACACACACACACATATACACACACGTCAAAGTTGTTACGGTTAGGCAAGAAGGGGTTATGGTTATGTTTCATTCCCACCTTTTTCACGGGGAGGTGTGTGTGTGTGTGTGTGTGTGGGTTTTTTTTTTTTTTATAGAAAGTACCTTTTTCAGCATATAATCTACATATGAAACATCATATTTTGAAACAACTTTGGAGGCAATTAAGTTAATTGCTTTCAAATCTATCAGCAGTCATGATCACCTTGCAGATTATATATAGTTTGACTTCAAATCAGTAGAAATATCCACTCATGAAATATAAAAATCATCTGATGTACTAAAAAAATATGTATCCTCTATTTCTTGTTAATATCAATATTAATATGACATTGTCTGGCATTATTATTTTTTATTGATATTGATGCTATTATGAATTTGTATGGAAAATAATGTAGTATTTCATATTACATTGACTTTTGCCATGTCTAACATGCAGTTAAACATAGAACAGCATGGGAACAAATAAGTACTGAATACAAGTGTTGGTAGACCTGGCACTGTAGTGTATTTCAAACACAGTTGAACATTTCTGTCATAGATAACCAGGTTAGGCCATTTAGGCATGACATTGTCCTGTAATAACAATGTACAGTGTTTTGCAGGTTACTGTTGACTCCTCCTGCTTGTTACAATCAAGCAGAAACCAATCAGAAACTGCACATGTTATACACTGTATGATATCAAGAGTGAATGAATACAATATCTCCCTACATTTACTCAGACTGAATGAAATCACCAATTAGATGCATTGCAACTTGATGCAGACACACAGGCACCAAAGGTTAAATATTTTGATACTGTAAGTGAAAGGGTGACGGCCATCCTCTGTGGTGTTCATTTGATGTCTGCATGGCATATCTTTTAGACAAAATGTAGCAAGAAACTATTAATTCATTATTGTTATCTTAAAGTTTAAAATGACCAGTTTCTTATTGGTTTCTGCATGGTTGTAGCAAAGAGAGGGAGTGAACAGTAATCTGCAATCAGTTGTATCTATTCATTCTCATTCTCGCAATCCAGAGCAACATTTTTCCACTGACGCAACAAATAAAATTACGCTCTCTGGGCAGGGGTGTCTGTTAAGCCCTGTGTCAAGAGGCTAGTGGTTTTTCGACGATGATCCATGCTTTTGCTTTCATCAAATTGACAAAAATAAGTAGATAAATACATAGAAAGTGACAGGGTTGACGAAACTGTCATGTAATTCCTGTTGAAATGCTCATGTAATTGTAGTAAGCCTGTACAAAAAACGGCTTAAATCTTCAACTAATGTCACACCATAAGCAGGCTTTTACAAGATTGAATGAAATTACTCCTGTAATTGCCATTGATATAGAACAGGTCTGACATAATTAATGATAAAATAAAATCATCAAAACACTTCTCTAGTCTTGATTTTATATCTTTGTTATATAACTCTCACCCCTCCCTGCCCCCTTGCCCCCATCCAATCCCACCTGAAAGCTACAGTCAATGACAGCATTGTCATAACACCACTGTGATAACATCACTGGTCGTCAACATATCGGGTGTGGTCATCAAGTTGTCTTGGAGTCCATGTTAAACACCTTGTATATATCTTGTAGTGAATGAAGCTTAAAGTTGGTGCTTCACTTTCAATGTCTAGATGATTGAGTACACATTCAAATGTTTGACTGATTGTTATTGATGGTAAAAGTTGTTTTAAGACAAAAGAAATAATAAGTACGAATCGACTTGATTATGGATATGCCACGATTCAGTGGATTTAAGGGGTTACACGTAAGTACAGCTTATAGACGTGGCAGTTTGCCCGTCATTCTCGCATTTTAGCAGTGGCGCCAGACTAAAAGACCAGACGTTGCGGGCGCTCCTATCATCCAAGCCTAAATACGAAAATGGGGGGGGGGGGGGGGTTTTGACGCTCCCGCCGTTTCCCATGTATTCTACAGTGCAGTGCCAGTGGTATGCGTTTTAACACATCCCTGACGCTCGCGTGCCAACAAGGTACTGCATAAGGGGCGAGATAAATCCATGAGTTCAATGTTAGTCTGGCGGATTGGTATCTGTGACCATGGATGTATTAGGGGAGTACAATATGTATTACTTGTCTGTGAATATGTCAAAAAGGCGTTCATAATTCTCCCCTAATACATTCATGTTGTGACTAATCAACTGATGTAATTGAGCGTCGTGTTGACTAGATGACAGATGCACACTCCCCAGTGGGAATCGCATCCACAATCTTCCAATCCAAAGGTATAGACATGTTGCTACCTATACCACAAGAGAACCCGATGAAAATGTCAGGTATGTAAACCTTTTCATCTTTTCGGGCTTTTGAAAATACCCCCCCCCCTCCGGAAATTACCATCCTGGATTCGGTGAACAACCTATATCGTGTAGGGTCTATGTACAACCGCATGACAATAACAAAGGCAGACGTACGTCTCTCTCTCCTTTCCCTCTCCCATAACTACATATTTAATATATAGAGGAATTGAAATTATGAATAAAGTCCCAAGTGACCTCTTTCTCTCTCTCTCTCTCATACAATTGTACATCTCTAGAATGCATCGGGAGTAGGGGAGTATCGTATAATTGTACATATTAAAATATGTGTATCCTTGGGATGGGGTGCATGAACTTTTTGTGGTTCATTCAGGGGGCTGTATACAGACCAAGTCACAAGTAAGAGAGTGAGTGAGAAAATAAACAAACACATACAAGGAAATGTATACCTTTTTCATTTCTTTACTATTAACTTACTGGTCATTAAGTTTTAAATATTACAAACATCATAGTAACTTCTCACAACATGTGATGCAAAGTGTAAAAGATTAAGTTAATATTAATGTCAGAAAAGTAAAGCATATGTAAAAAAAAACCACAAAAGAAAACCAGCAACTATATACAACTTTAAACATTCATAGTTCATTACAATCATGTCCTTTCATTTGATTCATTCTTATTGTTCAAAATTCAATGCGAGGTTGCTTACATATAGTACAAACAATTGAGATAATAGCTAGTGTCAGACTCTGTGACTGTCAGTCAAGCGTGACCTTTAGTAGATCCCTGAGGCCATTTCAACAAGCGAATTTAAGCTAGTGTCGTCAACAACTTCGGACATTTCATCTAATATATCACGAAATGATTGATCTGGCATATCTGTTTGGTGGTTTACCGTTGTGTTGTCACTCTCATGTGTCTCTCCGCTACCGCTGCATAGAACTTCCTGTTCATAGAAGGTGCTGTACATCGAATGTTCCCATGTGTTTGGAAAATTTGGAGTTGAGAAGCTCTGTGACGAATTCTGTAGTTGCTGTTAGGAATAGAAGAAAAACAAAATAATATTAGAGTTGACCGTAAAGGGAGTAATACTGTGGTGGTAGTATGGAGTTGCGAAGTTTTTTGGTTTGGTGATTTTCCAGCTCTTATGATGGTGTGGACGGCAATCAAAACAAATTTGATAGAGCATTCATTTGAGATTTAGATTTAATCCTAGATTTGTTTTTATTAAATTCAAGATAGATATGCATGATTTAACTTTGTCATAACCAAAGCATACGTGTTGATTCTTCATGGTGGATGACGCTGAGAATTTTGTACTTTCTATTTCGTGTGTAGTAATTCTAAGCCATGTGTTATGGAAATTCTAAATACATAGATTTTGATCTTTTGGTGTAGTCATTGGGACAAGCATTGCGATTGGAAACGTATCAGTATCAGTTATTGCATAAAAGACGTGAGTCTATTTTGTCTTTGTGGTGGTGGTGGTGTGAATGGGGAGAGGGTATCAAAGATGTGTTCATTGCACGTCCATTGACGCATTAACTGGAAGAGTTGCTTAATTTGACAATTGATCACACTACAAAATAACTTTCAGGTGATCTGATCAGATCAATGCCAGGGATCTAAACCACTACAAGCGAAACATCGTCACGACGGGTTTCATGAGACGTGTCCAAATTTTAGAAGCGTACTACGAGGCGGTTCACAACCCCCGATATAATCATGGAAGTGTCGGTTATACTTCCATGATATAATATACAGAATGTCAATTATAGTAACTTAAAGATGAACATATAGATATAAAGCTACGTCTGAGAAAAAAACACTGCCATCCTGAATAAACTGAAATTTTATACTAAATCAAAGATCGTGGAGATTCGGAAATTTGACGAAAGCAGATTTACTGAAAACTTAGAGACGATCTGAGCTGAAAACCATCAAGGCATTTCATTGTAATGTAGCGTAGCATCATCAAGGTGTCAAAATTTCATGTCACCCGAATCCAGATGTTATTCTTCCCTTCAACGGTCGTGTCTCAACAGGCAATGAATGTCGACTTTTTGCTGTGATCATAGGCATTAGAGAGAGAGGGGGAGATCTCAAACGTTTATGGTTGAGTACAGCAGATGTGGTATACCCCAATGTTATCTACTCAGTAGAAATAAAGTTATTTAAAGTAACTTTACACATATATTTGTACCCTTCCTTGGCTAGCATAAACATTTGAAAGAAAGTGGCTTACCTCATATTGGGGACAGTGTTTTGGGTCTTCTTGTTTCTTGCTGTAATCAGAGTCTTTGTGGACATCGTCAGTGTAAAACGCTTCTTCATACGGAATTTCACTAGGTAGATCGCCGTACAGTTCTGATGGTGTTTCTTGGTCTTGAATATCTACATCCCTGAAGTGACTGGACGAGGTGTTCTTAGTTTGGTATCTGCAGTCGGGCACGGATCTGTTCAGAATTTGGCAATCGTTGTTGTATGAAGGTGTGTTGTAGCATGGATCATGGAAGTATTGTTCCGTGCTTGGATGGTTGTAGTAACTATGGGTTGCCTGATGATGTGATGAGCTGGAGGTCGAATGACTGCAATGTTGCTGGTAGTTGGCCTTCATAGGTTGTTGGTAGCTATGACCATATGATGAGGTATTGACAACGGCTTGCGTGTGACCACGGTTTACTGTCGATTGCTCTTGAATACGACATGCATACGAGTTCGTGGGAATGTTCTCTGACAGGCTTTCTTGTTTGATGAAGTTAATGGAACGAGATTTACTACAACTATCCTTGTCTTCGCGTTTTATCAGTTGTGTTTCCTTCCTGACCTCGGCAGCTGCTGCGACTGCATCTCCGACAAGGTAATCAACCAGCTTCGCCTTCAGTTTACCCATGTCCAATTTAGGGCTAGGCTTTACAGCCCAAAAGTTGTCTTTGCCGAAAGGTCTTCGACGGTCCCGGAGAACTTTACTGAATCTTCCGCTGGCTGACAAATTGTGACGAACGCTATTTCTCCACCCAGTGTAGTCGCCCTGAAAACAGTGGAAGGTACGCTCGAGATATTCTGTAATTTCACGTAATGTAAGCATCTTATTCGGTGAGGACTCTATGGCTATGGTGATCAGCTCGATAAAAGAGAACGGTGGTTTAGAGTGTCGTTGATAATTAGGTCTAGACATTCCACGGGTGGACTGACGTTTCAACGATGCTGCACTATTCATTCTAGTAGATTTCGCGTATGTTCGATGCAAGAGGTGGTGATCTTTAGAGGACAAACGTTTCCTACAAACGCTCCGAGTAGAGTGATGAAAAAAGTGCAATGCTGCCCAAATTATAAAGAGTTTTCACGGATTACTTTGTGTTCTCACACCTCTAAACCACCAATCGATTGGCTGCTAACAACCACCCAAGGTGTCATTTACTCAATCAGCCTTATCACCCCTTCTAAATTAGAAGCTAATCGCTTGAACTTGGCGTTAATTGGCCAATGACACGCGTCACTGAATGAAGCCATAAACTTTGTATTTTTCAACAACAAAACCCATCGGAATGTGCAACCGGTTTATTCATTTGAAAAAGTTGCTGTTTCTAAATTTGGAAATGTCATAGAATTTTCTTCAAAAGTATTCATAGCCTACGTTTCGAAAATGAAATGTCAAGATTTGTGTGTTTTGTTATATTTAGTCGTGTGGAGGTGCGGGAAATCGCATCTTAACGGATCAACACAACCAATTCGCACCTTTAGCAATCGAAGACTTCCTGCTAGCAAAGAAAGGGAGGAGCAGCTGGTCGATTTTGAAGTGTTGTTTTTTGTTGTTTTATGGGTAAAAGTAGTGCATTACTTCAGTAAAAACAACATGAAAACACATGCGTGTAGATGGATTACATGCAATGTAGGCTTGACTACCTGTCAATCAATTCTATAAATCAATCGCCGTTAATCCATCTTTGCGCAATACAAATTGAAATTTATCCCATTTTGTTTCAGATTTCAAACGTTTGTTTATTTTTTTATTTATTCGCTGCTTACTCTTCTCTGTATGCACCTACGATTACAAATACATTGATTTTGTGATATTCACTAGTTCGAACAAGGAGAGATCAATTTCTTTGGTTTCCTATACGAAATGTGTCACAAATGTGTACTTTTGGTCCACATTCGCTAAATTTTACATCTATAGCCTACAGCCTGCTCATCAAGCGAACACTTTTGTGTGTCATTCATCCCCTCCTCCCCTACCCAACCGGTACCCCACCCCCGTTGTATAAAAAATGAGGTCGTTATGTACACTTGTTCATACTCATGAAAATATTGCTCACCTCCGCGGCTATATATACTACGTAACAATAATTATGGACAGCCAATCTTTACTATTTGTACAGCAACAGTAAAAAGGAAATAGAAAAAAACTCAGACCACTATAATTTCTATAGTGGTCTGAGAAAAAAACACATACACACACATTTTGCCTAATATTTTTTTCCCGTGGCCCCTTAATGATTCTTCTCGCTACACAAGTTTGAACATTTCCGGATTTAAAACCATAAGTAAATTGAGGAGATAAAGAGCAAAAAAAAATAAACGGTAAACAAAAACAACAAAACGTAGTTGGGATAAAATAAAAAGGAGAAGGCACAATAGCGTTAGTACATGTAATATGATGTTGGATTTTACTAGTCTATGGTCGCAACGGTTATAGCGGTGTTCTCAATACGATAGAAAGGGAATATCACGTGTCAACAATTAATGGAAAATGAAATGCATAAAATTTTGGTTGTCTTTTGGTTGCATGATGAAAATAGATGACATTGTCTGTGATTATCACGTCACGTGTTTGTTTGAGTCACACAGTATATTCCGTACTTCGTTTCATTATGTGACATCAAGTTGACCGGTGCATTGTGGTATCATCGTGTATATACAATAGAAAGGAATAAAAAAGACTCGTACCCTTACTCTCCGGTACTTCAGACAATCATAAATTCTGCTTTTAAGTTTTATAATGATCTGAGCACCAAGGTATCAAGCATCTCCCTACCAAAATTGTGTGAATTAGTTTTCTTTTCTTTCTTTTTTATTAAGTGTTAATTTTTGACACATTTTCGATTCCTTTTTACTTAGACATTAATACATCCATGCTTAGACTCAGTAGAAAAGAAAAACAATATTATAGAATGGCGTCAAAGAAACACCTTTTAGAAAAAAGAATAGCAACAACGACAAACGATGAAAACAGTGTGTGTTTACACACAGACATGTGTTACTTGTCTGTGGTTTACACTTGTCGTGACACTGTACGTGTGGTATAAGCATGATGGAGCAAGACATGGAGGTAGAAATAGTAGAAACACAGTCTTCCTACGTCCATGTAGTAAGTTAAGTAAAGATGATTAATAGGTCATCTGCAGATAGAGGGTATAGTACTGGACTTGGACAAGTTAGTGAAAATACAAAGGCCATTCTGCATGACTACACAGTGAATCAAGTGGCGCTGTAATCAGAACACAACATCGAATCAAAATGTTGGACTTTGTCATGACAACCGGATGTATACTCATTACGTTTTTAAGTTATGAGAATGTATTGGAAACGTCAATTTTATTCTTTTAAAAAATCGACTAGATATATTGAAAACGTGACTTGAAAGTGAAGAATAAAACACAGAAAAAAATATGAAAAAAGGTAAAGTACATATTTTAGGGAACTGCGGTCTTTTCAGGGATATAATCTTATTTATTCAGAAGTTTGAAGACTCCAGCTAAACCCAACGCGAGTATCACTTATACACCCATGGTAGAATATATCAATTTTGCCGTCATCGTTCGTTTTCTCACCTGTAAACGAAATAAACCAAAATTGGAAAGTAGCAAACAGCGTAGGTGGTTGTGATCACGGGGTGGGGCGCCTGTTACGCTAGTTCGAAGGTCAATGACCCTGAACACTTGCACGCACGCCTATCCCCTTACAACCCCGTGATACAACCAACCTTGTTGTCAGAAAGTACACGTTAGATTAATGACATGCAACTTGTGATCTCACCAAGTACCAACGAACATCGCGCATTTTTAAAAGACTCAAGCGAGAAACCAATACATTAAAACAAATAAAGATAAACTAGCAATCTGGATAAAAACGTTCACAAATTGAAAAAATCTTTTGTTAGGATAAACTCTCCAAGTTGATGTTCGATGCAGGGGACCATGAAACCATGTGCGAGCCAGTGGAAACTGGTCTGCTTTCGCAAAGCATGTTGGCATTGGCTACCACCATTGTCATGAAGTTGGCTGGTGGTTCACGGCAACCTCCGGCAGATCGGCAACGGAGCAACTGAAATTTTGGATACTGCGACTATACTTATTTGAGAGGGCTCTGTACGACCATGGACCATGGTCATTTATTGACAAAATTCACAGGGGAGGTACCGTGACAATGTTGATGTTGTTATTGTTGTTTTTCGGTGTAAATTTGTTTATCTGTATTTTTTTCTTTATTGAAAAAACACCCACAAGACTACAGTTGTTGGTGTACAAAATGCTTCGGAAAATGAACCTTTTTACAGCGTTTACAATTACATTTACGATTTGTTTCTTGGAGTACTTTTACTAGTATAAATACAACTATACTGTTCTTGAATCTCCATATTGTTCATCTTGTTGTATTATACATGTTTGTATTCTCAAACAGCTTTTAGGTTTCAACAAAAAAGACAAAAAGAAAGTGAAGGCGAAAAAAAGGCCATGCTTTGTCACATCATGGAAATACTTTTATGGTCACATCTACGACAAGACCGGTGTAACAGAAAAGTATGGTGTAACCAGCACCTTTACAACGACTGAGAATCCAAAGGGGGAAAAGACAGTCGCAAATATACACAGTAAAATCCCTCCATTTTGCAAAGTATTGAACTGGTAGTATGCCCTTTGTTTTGTTCTTGAAATAAAACGTGACAAAATTACAACGAAGCAGTTCAGAAACAAAGCCGTTCCAGGTTTCATGAAAACTTCCCGTCCATTGTCTAATGGTGAAACCTGTCAAAAAAAACATCTGTAGTCATTCTATTGTGTGGGGGAGAGAGGGAGGGAGAAGTCAGAGTATTCCAGCTGTTTCCAGTATCTAATCCCATTGTATCCTATTTCGTGTTTGACAATTAGGAAATGTCAAAAAAAAGAAAACAAATATCCACAGATTATTCGGAATAACAGTTGGATAAACATAAAAGTGTGAAGACGTGCCACGCGCTCTTTTTCTGGCTATTAAAAATGGTATGCCTAGCTTTCTTGATTCACGATAGAGATTCACAACAAAGTTTGGAGTCACAGTTCCTCTATCATCACGTGATAGAGGGACTGTGGTGTACAGTAACCCGATCCATAGTACCTTTTATATTTAGCCTTTTGAGTTTATTTGTCCGTGAGATCATAAAGAGACCCCTTAGATGTTTTGTCTGAATACGATTTGATTTTATCAACAGATATCATAATTTTGAATGAAGAGAATCGAGATTTTGACTAAATTATTGTGGCTATCTAGAAAATATGGCATGTTTTATTTATTTTTCCGGGTTTGGGGAACAAGGACGTATCTATTTTGAATTTCTTTCAGTCTGATAATGTATTTTGACTTGAATTATGTTAGTCAAGCCTACATTCTCGCAAACCAGAGTACGTGTTCTGTTGAAGCAACGAAATACCACGCTCTTTGGAGATTTTCTTTTCCAAGTCTCATAATCGTCAAATGTTTTTGATGTTTAGTTTTACAAAGGAAATTAATATTTTCCTGGACTTTGCTTTATTTTTCCCAGTTGCTTTTCTCCGCGTTCACCCGAATATATACGTAAATCACACACCCAGGTTATACGTAATCACCCACCCAGGTTATACGTAATCACCCACCCATGCTATCATTCCACACAAAAATCCACAGTTGTTTGTGTTGTGTTAACAATATTTTATTCAAATAATGAAAAAAAGACCGGCGACTTGAGCAAGTACAAAATCATTGCTTTTCTCGTTCTGTAAACAACAAACGTAATAATGATCATTTACGGAGACACACTGTGAAAGAATGCATGGTGATCTCTATGACTGAAACTGAAAGTCACTAAATAAGTTTCAAAAATTAGCAATAATTGCGAAACAAAACAAACAATCAACCAATAGTTTTAGATTCTATTGTAGGCTTCAACCACACATTTTCAGTTTTGAAGCATAGAGTCACAACGTGAGGTGTCTCAGTGATCGCGAATTTTCGAAACTGAGATTGTTCCTATAGACTACTATGGCATAAATTTGATACATTCTACTGTAGATCTTGCTATGTAGGGGGACTGTGATTCTACTGTTGATGTATCAGTGAACAGTAATACAGGTGTGTACATCCTTGATTAAACGTATTAGACAAATCTGACAACACAGACAAGCCCTCTGACGGTAAATTGTAGGCATTTCATGTCTTTGCCATTACCCATATCACATAAGGTTAACCCCCAACCACTAGTCGTCATTGTTTTCGCATTCGTAATTCAATAATTTGTTCTTTGCTGTCATTATCTCACACCACTGTCCCTCTATTATCACGTGTTCACACCAATCTTCAGCACCATCACAACCCGTGTATCAACAGCTGCGGTCATAGTACGATGGATTTAAAACATTGAATAAAAGAATTCGAATTCGTACAATAGAGACTTAATACGTATAACTACTGGGATAATCCAGTTCTTTGTCATTTGTAGGAGAATACTAGTATTCAGGTAGAAGATACGCATTTAATATATAGTGACATTACGCAAAAAGCAAGAAATGCTACCCGTCGCTCAGACCTTCTCAAATTTTGTATAGATCATTATTTGTAGCCAGCAGTTTAATCTGTGTAGTAGTTTAGTACACGGGATGAGTTGAATGAACTATAGGGAGGGGTTCTGTCAGTGGGGGGTAGATAGGAGGCTACTACAGAATGGTCAATAGGTTTACATTCGTAAAAGGTAACTTGATTTTAGAATGCCTAAGTAACATTAATCTCACGTAGTTAATTCGTCTTAATGTGACGTCACCAAATTAACATGCTTGCCGTTGTAAGTACCTATCTCCTCGTAGTTCCCTTGCTCATTCATTCATTCATTCATTCATTCACTCATTCATTTATTCATTCATTTATCCATTCATTCATCCATCCATCCATTCATTCATTCATTCATTCATTCATTCATTCATTCATTCATTCATTCATTCATTCATTCATTCATTCACTCATTCATTCATTCGTCTGCTCGTCCATCAACTCACTCCATCCATCCAGCCAGCAAGCAAGCAAGCAAACCATCCATCCATCAACCTTCTAGGTTAATATCGTCGTTGGTGGCGCTAGCGCTACTCACACGCTACGTGAGGCTTTCGACATCGTTGAAATGACAAATTCTAAAGTTTATTTAATTATTGTCCCTTCTATCGTCTTGGTAAATGTGGTTGACATTCCTTGTTTTAATATTTACATTGATGTTCATAGGTGGCGGTTTTATACTTAGTAAATGGTTTGAAAAGTACACGATAGCTATATACACACTCTCGACCGTTACATTACTAGCAAGTTGTCCCATAGCTATTCGACCTGAGATAACCTTCCGATTCCGAAAGTAATTTTTTTGTCAATTAGCCAACATAGTTTTAAATATGCAGCTATCCAAACTTGGAATTCTGTGCCCACAACAATAAGAAAGACCAACAATAGGCAAATATTTAAGGCGAAACTAAAACAGTATTTTTTGAGGGGATGACTAAATCTTCCCGACCCTTTAACTTGCCTCTATAATTTCATATCTGTATGTATGGTTTTTATTTATTTCTATTCATATTATTTGCTACTCCGAGAGAGTTTCAGTATGTAATAATAATATCTCGTACCCGAAATTAGCCTTAAGTTTCGATTCATGAACGTTTGGTCCATGGACTTTGATTAGTTCCTCGGGAACTATTTCCATGGCCCTCATCAGAATTCTGTTTTGTATTACTATCAAAGAATGTATATTTTGTTTTCATTTTCTGGTGGAATAAATTTCAATTCAATTCAATTCAAAACAACTTATGACCCATTAGCGACGTTGTTGGAACGACCTCTTGCAGGCCTAATGATGGCGACTGCACATTGAAACAATTCCAGAAAGCTTTCCAGAACGTTTACGTGCTCTATGAAAGTTTCATCCTGTTGTGTTATTTCTTGTCTGTATGTTTTTATCTTATTATGAACCGTTCCATATCGAGTTACACCGTAACTGGTGTATATTGGAGATAGTTTAGTTTACATGGGTTTATCTTTATGTTGTACATATATTAGTATATTGAAGTACATTTGTATGTTGAGTTGCCACGTCTGAGTTTACCTGTATATTGTAATAAACCATTGTCACAGTGCTCTTTTTCATATAGCATGTATTACGTCACCAGTTTATGTCATCTACTCACTACAATTACACGTGTAAAGATATGCAACGTCAATACTAAGCCATGTATACAAACTGTCGCAAACAAATTCTACAGGTGTTGGGAAGTCGATTTTACACGAAAAGACCAAACTGCGGTTAACTCATCGTACATGGTGTTACTTTGAGATGTAATATATACCCTAACTGGTAGAGGTATTAAACTAAATTAAACTTCATCCCCTCGGCAACCACCAAATTGCCTATATTTCAATACCAACCACCCGACTTAAACCTTCATTTCTCAACCTCTCTAGACTTCGAAAACATAGATTTTACCTCAGGTATCAATATGAGAAGATATTCTCATCAAATTAGAACTTTATTTCGTAGTTTTAATCAAAGTTCTTGAGACGGCGAAAAGGTGTACACCGTCGTTGGTGGCGCTATTCCTAACTTTCTGTACTGTACTGGAGTATTAAAAAGACTCAAAGAGTCGGTAGCATGCACTCCGTAAAAAGGTATCGTAACGCTCGGGTGAGGGCGATATTCTAAGTTTATGCGTATGAACTGAATGCATTCTTCAAGTAAACTTTGTCATTTATAGTAGTATCATAAATGGTCCTCACCACTTACTGTAAACTCCGACGTGTGGAACGTCTCTCTCTGATATGGTACTTATAAAACTTGAGTTTTCAAGTAAGAACGAAAAAATACCATAAAAACTGAGGAAGGTATTATATGTCCAATCATTTCAACAATAGCAAGAGTGTAATTTGTAGATTCAAAGACTTGTCTTTGTCATTTTTGTTTCAAATGTAGACCTGGATTTGATATATTCGATGAGATCCTTTCAAATTGAAGGTAAGCTGGAATGTTTAGGGTTGCAGGTGGTACATGATGCATCATCCCGGAGCAAAAGTAATAATATATCAAACTCCGTGGCGTTTAGTCTATTTTTATGCATAAACTTTCAAACATTTTACAACTTAGAACTGTAAATCAAATTCAGAATCTCCTTCTGGATCCGTTCCTTTACCATACATGGATAGACCATAACGTAATTAGCACGCAATTACTGTTTAAACTTTCACTGCCGCGGGCCGTCACCTCAACCGTGCGTCGAACTCAGTGAAACCCGTTATACTTCTAGCTAGCTATAAATGTGGCAATACATGCAACGAAATTATTACAAAGTGCTGAACTCCAGCATGTCAACAATATTCCAATGTAAAACACCAAATTATTTAAAATGTAAACTGTTACACGCATACAGACACGTTCCATGTGACAGCTACCTACCAGAGCGATTGTTCAATTCTAATACTCCTGGAAATCCCATGGTGGCCATAATTAGAAAATATTGTTCACGGATGAAGTGACTGCCTTTATGCTTCAATATGTAATACTCATAAATATAACAGATAAGACAGGAACTGAATAAACTTGATTATGATTAATGATAGCAGAAATTAATACAACACCATGAGTAAACATATTTAACAGATTAAAAAAAAGAGTGATTAGTTAAGGTTATTTGTTCTCATTTTATTAGCCAAATGTGTACGGAATTCGCTATACGGTTTTCTTTTTTTTTCAATGAATATAGCAAGGAACCGTAAATGGGTGGTTAGATAGATGTTTTTGCACACAGACCCGGTTTAAAGTTTTCCACCGCTATCATTACGTGTGAAGTAAGGAATCTTCTTCAAAAGACTGTATACGTTTTTGCTGGTATACATTGCTACTACATTTAAAAGGATTGGGGGTGGTTGATAACTAGGAATCTAACAGCTGTCGATTCTTTGGATTTAATTCAAATTTTGACCGATTCGAGTCTATTTAAAGGTTTCATTTGCCAACCCATGGTATACATCATTCGTTTCAAGTGAGAGCACACCCCAACCCCCACACACTCACATACAAATAACAGTGTACACGATTCGCCCTATCAACCTATGAATAAGTACAATGTCCGTCGATATGAAATATACATACTGAAATAAACATACCAGTGAGGTTCAATACCGTCAGTATGAAATAAACATACCAGTGAGGTTCAATACTGTCAGTATGAAATAAACATACCAGTGAGGTTCAATACTGTCAGTATGAAATAAACATACCAGTGAGGTTCAATACCGTCAATATGAAATGAACATACCAGTGAGGTTCAATACCGTCAGTATGAAATGAACATACCAGTGAGGTTCAATACCGTCAATATGAAATAAACATACCAGTGAGGTTCAATACCGTCAATATGAAATGAACATTCCAGTGAGGTTCAATACCTTCAGTATGAAATAAACATACCAGTGAGGTTCAACACCGTCAGTATGAAATAAACATACCAGTGAGGTTCAATACCGTCAGTATGAAATGAACATTCCAGAGAGGTTCAATACTGTCAATATGAAATAAACATACCGGTGAGGTACTGATTTCTTTAATTTATTCTCTATTTGTTATCATAGAGTTTTTATATTCTTCTATGTTTTCAAAATATCATAATGAAATGTATGTGTTCGACAGACACTAACTGTGATATGGACAACACAGCATTAGTTTCTTATACAACCATGCCACAGGGAGTGACGTCGAGTTTGAAGGAATCAATACGATGTGTGGCCAGGCCTGTAAATGATATGAAAATTGCACCGTACATATGACACAGCCTTCAACGTTGTCAAAACTAATGTCATTTTGTAGAGAGAGCCGCGTCCTAAGTTTGACTCCCGCATTTAGTTTGAAACTCGCGTTTTGAAGTGTGGTATTTTGTTTGACGAAAAGAACAGAAAAGTAAAAGAAATAAGATTATAGAAGATATGAAATGAGTACACTGATTGCATAATTGTGCAGTAGGAAAAGAAAATCACAAGAAGAAATCCAACTTGACAGTTCGGTAAAGTAGGTTAAGGCTTCCAGGGTCACAAACCAAACATTTAATATTGTTTCTAATAGCAACAAAATACCACCGCTAAAAATGATATCATTTATTTTTATTCCATTTTAATAGCTATTTCTTTTCTAATTGGTGACTCAGTGCTTGCACAAATACCACAAAAACCACCTCGTTTTTGTCATTAGAACTTTGATTAGCCGTGGAGTAAAATTACAGTCAGAACTGATCATTTTTGATATTTCAATATTTCTCCTAGAAACGTTTAAACAGGGTAAGGATAATAGCTTCCGTTTTCAACCTAAAAAACACATTGACGTCAATTCTACCTTTGACCCCAGGTTGTCATGACAACAGTGTGACTTATTCGTTTACTTTCACCTCATTAATCATGTCAGTAATGACAAGAAGGGAGCCAACATGACAGGATCGCTATTAATCGATGTTTACAAAACACAGCCAGAGAAATGAACACATAATGTCGATTGCACACTGTTGATACACCGTGCTCACGCATATGATCATCGGCCTTCACAGAAACAACCGTAATGGTTCTGTTGTTGGGTTTTTAGTAACTCGTTAGAGCAGAACCAAGTGCACGGAAACTCTGAACTCGCGGAAAACAGTCATTTTCCCAACATTTTATGTGTGTATTTTAGAGTTTTTTTCCCCTCGGGTATTCATAGACGTGAATAATGGTTATCCCCAACTCCCGTATATTTAATGGTTAGGTCCAATCTCAGACAGTTGGACACCTTCTCAATCGCTTAAGGTCACTAAAGTCACTTTCTGTTCAAACAATTATTTCCAAAAGTCCAGTATGTAAACAACGAATTTACAGCAAAAGATTGAAAGTGGCAACATAGACCTATGACCCGCGTCGACGGAGTACATTGCGCAAGTGCAGTAACCTTTAGATTTCAATATTCTGTCCTTAACCACCCTTCAAGTTGTCGCCAAACAGCTACTCCCTGGAACCTGTATAACTCATGATGGTCTGTGAAGAAATTAGGTGAAAACTTTAACTAAAGGTAGAAGGGAAGCGAAAAGAAAACCACAAAAGTAAAGCAAATGTTGAGCTCTGATGCAAAAGCCAGTGTGATATCATCCATGTGATTCATATTCCCTTTCAATAACAGAATCTTTTTTTTTCTAGAATGCCAATGACAAAATGAAACTGCAGGTATTTTACGATTGTACTAGATGGTGTGTACTTGCAGTACAATTTCACGGACTAACGGGTGTACATGTGTATACATATATGCGAATAATACTTCGGTGTTTTTCTTTTGTTTCGTCTTTGTTTTGCACCGTGGTACTGAAATGTACAAGGTGGATTATCCGAGGGCTGGACTACCTGCATCTCTGTTGCAATAACAAAGCGCCCTGTATCGAGTATCCCGGGGAGGACGAGGGGGCGGGTTCTTTTTCCTCGTCATGCTCTCTGTTAAGTACCCTTAAGTCAGTCAAAAAAATACTTTTTTCGAGGGTGGGGGGAGTCTTTTCTTCGTCCTATTACCTCTTCTCAAAATATTTCACAAAATACTAGAGTCCAGAGTTTGATGAAAATGCAAATAACGTGCAGGTTTATCATGAACACGATTTACATAGATATGCATCTAACGAGAAGTAACTCTTAGTTTATCTTATAAGTTTTTTTTCTCTCTCTTTTTTTTGACTTTTTGCCAATATTTATTCAGGTATCAATTTGTGATTTACGTTTAGTCAGGGTGAATTTTCCCCAAATGTGAAAAACAACTACTAACACATTTCTGATGTTAGCTTACAACCATGTATCTCCTATGTGTCGTTTCTCGTATTCGCTCTTGCAGGAAACATATGGCGTTTTGTTGTGGGCTTTATATAATGTTTATAATATCATATCATCTCGGTTCAGTCAAACCATCTCTGTTATATGGCCAACTCAAATTTCCGTGGTGTTTACTGATGCATTTTCTTTGTTTACATGAATACTAACGGTATAGGGGATTGATTCGATTTGAAATTGCCAAAAATACAACGTTACCCGTACTTATAAAGTTACCACACTTGTGTTGGCTAAATCGTTCTCCAAATACAACATCCCGTATCGAACTCTGTAAACGTAATAAAATATTAACCATTCCTTGAGTAATGGGAGCTAAGAATACCTAAATGTTATTCATCTATACTCGGAATATCTGGTTCAATTTAGGAATCCACCCAAAGAGAAAAAAGAAAACGTGGTAAATATTAAGGATTTTAGAAACATTTCATTTTTATCGTGAAACGTTTTAGTAGGATGTTACAACCCAGAATTGAAGTCATGTCAGAAAAGACGCCCCCTCATAAATATTTTTGTTTAAAGTGACGACAGCCATAGCAAAATATATCACTTGCTAGGGCGGTCTTGATTTAGGCAGCTGTCACGCCCGCTACTACCTTCAATAGACAGCTCGACAACGCTATCCACGCGTTCACGCTGTTCGGGACACTTGCAAGGTTGAGACAACGCCAGAGCTATAGTATATCATGCCTCACATGTAGCATGCTAAAAGACTGGGACGAATCAAAACACGAACAAGTTTAAACAGTGGATTGGAAATCGGACAAAGTTGTTCGAAGACAGAAGTCTTGACGCAAGTAGAAAGAGGATAGTCGTGTTCTCTCTTTTACGGCAAATTGTTATCAGCAGGTGGGTCCGGCTAGGTAACAGTTATACAGACGGCTTGAACCCGTATTTGTGCTTCACTCTTTGTGGTGTTCTTTATGATAACCTTTGAAGGTGCTAGGTATTCTGACCTCGGTAACTACAACTACGTTTTACGATGATAGACTCGGTGATACTGAACAACTCGAACACTTCTTCCGTTAGAATTACTCCTCCCAGTGACGACAGGATGGAAGATGTGATAGACGACGATAGACAAGTGGATGTCGAACGAAATTGTGATTCAGAAACCGAAGAAAGGGTAGCGTTGGGAGTTGAAGAGGTGGATGAGCACGGAGCAGAAGTTACAACTCCAGGAGAAGGGAAGACAACCGCATCCTCATCGACGGCTACCGGGAAACAAACTTATCACCGCCACCCTAAACCTCCGTTGTCCTACATCGCTCTCATTGCTATGGCTATTCGTGACTCACCTTCTAAGAAACTAACACTTGCTGAGATCAATGATTATTTAATGAAGAAATATCCTTTCTTCCGCGGCAGCTACACGGGATGGCGAAACTCAGTACGACACAACCTCTCGCTAAATGAATGTTTCACCAAAGTTCTGCGGGATCCTTCACGGCCATGGGGAAAAGATAATTATTGGACAATTAACGAAAATAGCGAATACACTTTTGCCGATGGCGTATTCCGTCGCCGAAGAAAACGAATCAACCGAAAGAAGTCAAGAGTTGGTAGCGGATCAAAACGCGATGACGACGTAGTTTCTATAGAAGACGGTAAAGTAGGGAAATTCAACAGTTCGTTCTCCATCGAAAATATTATGACAAGCAAACCAAACGATGCCTCTAGTTTCTTACATAGCCCCCCTGTCTTTGTAACAGCGAAACCACAATGGCCATACGGGGTGCCAATCCTCCCTGGTCCCCAACGACCGGTATTTCACCAACACGACATAGAACGCATCAAATTTCCCGGTTATGCCGTCACCAATGTCGGACTAAACCCACTAGTCAACATGGTGGCTCCTGCAAATGCCGCTGCGCATCACCACAACTTTTTTCATCCGTACTACCAAGGCTTTCTGCCGACTACCTACCCTTACCCAGCTTTACAAGCCCTCCAGCTCCATGCAAGAACGAAAACACAAATGCCACAGCCGGCACACGTTGGCCATCGTGACGTGATCCGAACAACGATGGTTACAACGTCCGCACCTGTACACCAAAACATGCTACCGGAAGATTTAACAGTTAATAGACAGGCAAGGGGAAATGGAACGAGACCTTCCAACGGAAGTCTCGTACATCGACATACATCAAACAGTTTTAATGTTGAAAATTTGATATCTTAAAAAAAAGGAACGAATTCCGAACGAATGGAAGAAATAACACATTTGTGTTGAACTTTGTAATTATATTGTTCGTTTACTAAAATACCGGACTCTTCATACCGATAAGACGTCACCTCGATCTGCGTCATAAGTTTATTCCAGACGATTGTTTGTATTTCATAACTATATAGACTTGAACGCAGCAACGTAGATCCTAATATACAGATCTGAACGTTGTTAAGTCCAGGTTGTTCAAACGTGTAAGGTCACTCGCTATTTTCTTCTTGTCAGCTCTTAACGTGCAATACGTAATATAAAATGTGGTCTGCCCTTTACGCAGCTTCCCAACAGACATGTAAACCTTCGATTTTTATGGTAAATATAACACGGTAGGATTAATTAAACAGGTTTATTTTGTTTTTCTTGTTTTGTTGAGGGGCGGGAACTTTCAGTGGTCAATTTAACAAAAAAAATCAATGTTTCGATATTTTTTTTGTACAAAATATCACTCACAGACTCGGAATGAGCAAATATTGTGGCCATTCTTTCATACGTGGACACTTTTCTGTATACATGTAATGCAATATCATTCAGAATGTTAACAGTTGCTGACCATTTTCTTTCAATCTATTCCAATGATCACCATGATTAACATAAGGTAAAGAAACGAGACTTTTTACAAGAACGACAACCGTGTTAAAAATCGTTATGTTTTTTTTAGAATCGACCTCGAGTTTCATTTCATAAGTCTTGTAAACTTGTTTGGTGTCTATGTATTCACAGACGGACGTGTTATCAGGATTTATATTTTACGTTTTCTGTCACATAGCTTCATGAAACAAATAGCGTTTCATGATGTCATAAATAACAATTCAGTTGTTTTATCTTCATCTAGGTTTACCAATCATTTCATTCGGTCCTGATTCTACCCCAAAATGTTTGAAGGGGGGGGGGGGAACTGACTATCAGTTGTATGGTACTTTTCCACTGAGGGTACAAAGGTTACATTTTACCTGGATTGGGTGATTTATTTTAAAACATGTAAAGAAAATCCGTATGTTTGTTATTTTATATGTTTAGTTGACTGTGTGTATGGCCTCAATTGTAGGCATACATACTCTAAAATAAGAAAACGCGGAGGTGTAGAATGGCTACACGAATTGTAGCTGGTTGCTGTAAACATAAGATATATATCACTTCATCGTACCCTCATAACTAAAAATAATTTGTTTTGTCCTAACCGAGAATACTGAGTAAATAAATTTGTCTCTAAATTTTTTTTTTAATTTTATGGTGTTAAAATATTGGAAATGTAACATTAACATCAGTACACGACGGGAGTAGAGACCAACAGAAGATATTAATTTGACTAGCTAGTTGTTAGCTGTTGACAGGCTTCGGTTTTTGAAAAAAAAATTAAAACGCCTTATAGATTCATTCATTAATTTGAAGTGAAATCCTACAGCTTGAGGCAGATCTTCTGTAAATCTAACATAAAGGAGCACTGTTGGAATGTAAGAGTCAACTCTCGAATGGATGTCAGTGTCTGATGAAAGGAGATCACAACATCTACAAATTGAATATACAATTTGTTTAGTATACTGTTGTCGCTTTCAAGTAAACGATTTAAATAACCCAGTATCAAAGTGTTGAATTGAGATAACATATACACTAAATTTTCCAAGCTAATGTACGTTATTTTGTGAAAAAGCTAGTAATTATTTGGGAATCGGTTAAAATTTTCTATTTTCGGTAACAATGAATATTTTGATGGTAGGCCTTGCCGGGGAAATAAAATTACTCTGTGAAAGCTAAGTGGATTAATATGGGCGTAAACCAGCAATGGAATTATTACAACCGTGAGTCGTCTATTTTCGCTTGTTTGATCATATATCATGTATTCTGCTGTGAGAAAGCTGTTATGGTCCCCGTATGGGATCTTACTTACTGAAAGATCTGAATAGACTCCTAATACACATCAAATCGTTTCCTCAAGAAATTTATATTAATCATGGTGATCTAGTACTTAAAATGAAGGGTGCAGTCTGATTGGGTTTTTCAAAATATCATTTTGGTACAGGCAAAAAGGCAACGAGCTCTATAGAATTAAATTTTGGACACTTAAGTGACTTGTTTGTGTACTTTCAATCATTATTCTACATGTATACTAGACTCAATGTATCAGTCGAGTGTTCCTGATATGTATTGCTGTGGTTTAACGGTCGTTGATATACCCAAGTTATGAACAACGGTGCAGAAACGCGTCCTTTTTTTACCATATCGACTTTGGTTGAACAGACAAACAGACGACCCTGATTCCAATATGCAGTTACCACAGATGCTATACAGTGATTTGGACAATACTCAACAAATGTGAATGCATTTTCAACATAATAGCAACAACAATAACAACAACAACAATAACAACAACAAAATCAGTTTGTACTTTTCATACAAGATGGCGATTACCACTAGAAGTGGTTGCCCTAACAATGAAATGCCACGTGGTAGTCATATGCAATAAATATATAAACACTACTGTAAATTTCCAAGAAATTGTATACACAGTCGATATATGAACTTTTACAAGCTTTGCATTACTTGTGTATGTCATATGGCTTGTTTATTTTATGTAGTACTGTTATATTGTGTACTGTTGATTTCATACAGATTATTAGCCACGAAGTGGTTGTCTGTTTCATAATTACAATGTTGTTATGTGAGTTTGGTAGATCTACAATGGGGATTGGTGATGTACATACAATATTCAATTAATTTTTGACCAGAAATCTATAAATTTTATAGTTGATATGGCTCGTTTCTTGATAACTAATTATTGACTTTGTTTGGAGAAGGAAATTAACTCTGGGACTATTTGGGGAACATCGTAATAAAATTATGACTTTATGAAATGTATACGTGATGTGGTACTGAGAGTTATTGCTGTATATTTCACATTTCACACACAAAAAATTCACCATCATGCTTGAATGAAACCGACAGTTGTGTGTATTTCGGTGAATGTTGACATGTCTCACAAACTCGTGTCAATTTCAGTTGTAAAATGGAATGTTTTGAGAAGTTTACGTAGGACGTGCGAGTAAAACCTCTTTGTATGAATCACGTAGGCTATAAGGTATTGGTTATCCGCCCACCGTACGTGAGGTCCCACTAAAGTTAACGGAAAGCGGTGCTATTTGACCACCAGTTAATCCCGATATCGTCTGACAGTCGGCCCATCCCGCACACATTTGATGCTGCTTTCCGGTTTTTCTAAACTATTCCTTATATAAACCGTTTCCTATACCATTTACACACCGTATTTGTAAATTTACTTAAAGAATGCTGATTTTAAATATTGTAAATACGGTTGAAAGCTACTCAATGTCAGCAAGGAACACGAATAAGTGGAAATGGCGGAAGGCGGGGGGGGGGGGGGTCATTATCGACATACAAATGTACCCTATCTCCGTTTGATATTCTTTACCAATGATATTTAAATATTGGACAGAGTTGCTATACGAACGTTCCACTAAAATATGACCTGTATCGTGCCACGCCACCCAGAGTTATTTCCACTAGAACCACGCTGATCTGTGGTTTGTTGTTTACAATTCTGATATGTGAAATGTGCCATTGTCATCAAGACATGTCCTTCTTATCACCACATCAACCAACCAACCAGTCAATGTATTTGTGTGTGCGTCGATAAGATACGACAGCTCTCAGTAGAGGTGACTTTCTCTTCTGCATTTTTTTTAAAATCAAGGACGATACCTTTCAGAGGTAATATTTTAGATCGTTCTCACACTATGTAACTCGCCCGGATGTATTAAACTCAGTCAATCTTGTAGAGGTGGGTGTACGTCACGCCTGACTTTTTACACCCGCTATAATTTCCCAACACCATCATGGTTTTGTTGACTAATAAGTTAAATAAAACAGGCTAATATTTTATTTCTAAACATTACACTTCAAATAAGATTGTTTACGGAGATCTCCGGATGCATGACATTTGTAAGTTTAGCTTATTTTCAATAAAAATAGAATAGTTAATTATTTTATTCAATCACTAAATATTGGTCTCTTTGATAGAAATAGATATAGGAATAGATACAGAAATAGACGTAACCATAGACATAGGAATAGACGTGAAATAGACAGAAGTAGACACAGAAATATATATAAATAGAAATAGACGTGAAATAGATATAGAAATAGATATAATAGACGTAAACATAGACATAGAAATAGACATAGAAATAGATATAGAAAGACATAGGAATAGACGTAAACATAGACATAGAAATAGACAGAAGTAGACACAGAAATATATATAGAAATAGACGTGAAATAGATATAGAAATAGATATAATAGACGTAAACATAGACATAGAAATAGAAATAGATATAGATATAGAAAGACATAGGAATAGACATAGACGTGAAATAGATATAGAAATAGATATAATAGACATAGAAATAGACAGAAGTAGACACAGAAATATATATAGAAATATACATAGAAATATACATAGAAATAGACATAGAAATATATATAGAAATAAACGTAAAATTGAAATCAACTATGGATTTGACACAACAATTATGAATTATTTAAATTATTTAAATTATTTAAATTACAATTATTTAAATTGTAGTTCCGTATCATAACAAACTTCCCGACTGTTATTAGATTATTTCATATATCATGCACTGATCAATATCACAATATCATATTTCCTTAAATTTATTTAAAAATATGACGATTATATATAAACAATACGTCAGTTTGATTGAAGTAAGTATCAATTTTGAACGTAATAGTATACTTAAAATTATTCATGTCAAACTAACATCAAAGACTTTTTTGTTGTGATAACATCTAAACATTATATTAATTATGAATTCAATAGTAATCATCGACTCTATGATTTCAGTTGACAATAGTAAAGGTGGCATTTTGCTAAAAATGTACAAAACAAATTTGATGTTGAAAGTGTTTTAGTACTGCACACAATCATATACAGGATAATATGGCGGCTTTCTAATCTAGTGAATAGTGAAAAACTGATATGTGCAAACCTCATTTTTTCCAATACATGGTTGATGTATTTCTAAGAGTCGATGACTGTGGAAATATTTCGATTTCTATATCCGACAAAAAAGTTAGGAATGTCCTTGCTTCTGACTTTTCACAGAAAATCCAAAATTAATACACTATAAGTGTCTGGATTCATTTGTATAAAACTACAAATCCGTATTTTAATATCTCCGAATTGTTTTCTGAAAAAAAGGAGAAAAATATCACAGTGCGCAAATTCTTGTTACTTGTCAACTTCAGTACATCAGACGAAAAGGTCACACATTTGCTCATTCTATCTTACTTGCCGAAAACTGAACACTACACAGTATTACATTTCAACGAAAAAATATATCAAAATTATATTGCAATGTGCTTTAAATTAACGGAAAAGTATTGGTTTTAAACATTCCAAATTTAAGAACACTTTTACAAACAATATTTTTTTCACAACAAATTTCTTGTTCTATATGTAACTTTTTGTCATTTCCCAAATTTATTTTAAACAACAATCATTGATATCATGTGTGTGTGAATTTATTTATGTCAAATTTCTTCTTCAAAAATTATTACATTTTAGGCCCTGAGGAAAATTTTCATGACATAGAATTTCATAGGTTTTCTCATTCATCGTTGTTTGATGTTATAGCGAGCGGTGCGTTAGTAAAGTCAGGTGGGTTGGGTTTAACATAGACTAAATTCGAAGTGTATTCTAATTGAAAGTTTAACGAATCGACAGTCTGTTTGGACAAAGACTAAACAGTGCACCTCCAATTTTCTATTTTCGGACATACCCACGCAGCTAAATTATATGCTAAATTAATTAACTGGTTTCTTTTACATCTAAATTCACTCTAACCACGCATACCAGATAGAAATATTGATATCAACTTTGAGGATTCGAATTAATTTATAAAATGGATTTTTTGGGGGATGCCACAGTTTTGTACCCTCATGTTCTGTTTTCCGTTGCTCTGTATCTGAAGATATGCAATGTACATCGTGGTATGTATGGCGCCATATTCATTCCGCTTATATGTGGTCTATAATATCGAACCAGAGAGATGTTTTAGGTTAATTACTTATTTCATTTTCACAATTTATTGATAAAATATTCTGTGTAATATAAATAAAAAATTGTGTCGATAGCTTGTTCTACTGAGATCCTGAGTGAAGGTATTTCCAGTCCCATATTCATACAAGAAAAGCATGCAAAATGTATTTCAACTATCGAAAAAACACCTATTCTGACGTAATCATTTCAAAAGCATATTAAAGGGATATGTACCAATTGGAGACACCGTTTTATTTAGTCAACTATACCCACGTAAACCTTTAGTAGTGCCATTACAGTTTTGTTGATGTGTGTAGTGAAATGAAAGTATCTAGTAACAGCTCTATTGGTAGGTTTTATGTATTTGCACTTCTCTACGACCATGATGTAAAAGGCAAGTTTTTTTGTACACTAACAAATTACTTCATATAGTGTTGGTTTACCTAAATCATGCTATAGATGCCACTGTAATACTAGTGATAAATAAACATTTAGTTGGTTGGTTGGTTGTCAATGGTTAGTTAGTTAGTTATTTAGTTGGTTGGTTGGTTGGTTGGTTGGTTGGTTGGTTGGTTGGTTGGTTGGTTGGTTGGTCGGTCGGTTAGTCAGTCAGTCAGTTAGTCAGTTAGTTAGTTAGTTAGTTAGTTAGTTAGTTAGTTAGTTAGTTAGTTAGTTAGTTAGTTAGTTAGTTAGTTAGTTAGTTAGTTAGTTAGTTTGTTTGTTTGTTTGTTAGTAGACTGACACATGTAGTAATTCTTGAAATGGAGCAAACACGATACAGAAACACATCTGACTGGCCAATATCCCTCAAAAGTTAAGATTAAACAAAAATGATACGTTCAGATCTGACACTTTAAACACAAGAATAAGATAAATCAACCCAATACACAGCAGAATAGCTAGTATCTCCTATTCAAATGACGTGAAAACTCTCCTGTAGTACTCATACGAAAAACATCATATTTCTGAGATATCAAATTACAAAGACTACGATATTGATCCCATTAAATAATATTAGCCCTAGTGTACTACGCTTAATAAAGTGTTCCTTTGAAGGGACGGTTTCTTTAGCCTCTGTAGTAATACAGAAATAGAATTAAATAAACAAAACAATTTATGGTGGTTCTGAAAACACGTGAGCTAAACGACTTGGCAATGTAAATTTAGCAGTACACATTTCAAAAAATAATTCATTAATAATGATATTTGATACAGGACGGGTATGACTAAGTTTCACACCGCTTTTGTTTCCATATTCATTTTACTGGTGTTTTAATATGGTAGTTTATTTGCTCAACTCTATGTAGTTTTGAAACAAAATACTCTGGTGACAGAGTGAGTAAATAAGTCCAAATAAGAAGACAATAACACATTTCTAGTATTGTATTTCAATTGAATGAAGTGTAATGTGCGTGTATTGAAATTCAAAATTTGACAACGACTGATAACTTTGTACATGTACTAGAATTAGTGACAAGTATTTCGATGGTTGCTATTCTTTCTGCATCATCGCTGCTCCACGTGTAATTCGCCAGTAAACTTAACTCAGCAAAGAACAAGTTATTGTAATCTTTCACCTCGTATATACATATCTTTTTTATCTCTTATTCAACTCGCGGATTATAAAGTAAAAAATGTATTGGGTTCTTGCGCAGAGTTCAAAGTTTCAAGGCATGCTTATTACCGTTATCAATACTAATATTAATAGGTTGTTTATATAAAATATTCGCAAAATTTTCCACTGAAAAGAGCCTGCAAATGTGTGTCACGTGTTTCAGGTACCCGTTTAAGTTAAAGAAATATTTTGTTTATTTCTCTTTTCCACTTTCACATTAAAGTTTATTATTTCAAACGTTAGCCATGCTTTCTTTTACGATTTCACAATGAATACATCGGTCGACTCCCAATTCAAACAATAAAAAGCTGCTGAATCGGACCTCAATATGAACTATACCAGCACAAAACCGTTTCCCAACCAGGACACGAGGAAGAAACAGAATACTACGACTTGGGCCGAAAGGCACCAGCAAGAACGAAATGTTAATTAAAAGAACACTGCGTGACAACGCTTTAAGAAAAAATTGGCGGTCTAAAACCAGTCGTTTCATCACAGACTGTCGTTAATTCTATATCAGTCGTTTTTATATAACAAACAGAGAATATGTACAAATTCGCCGGGTCGAATTTAATGCAATAGCCAGCGATCACGTTTCCAACGCAGTACATTAACTTGTCTAACCGGGTGATGGATTATGACCATGCAGTTCTTATCATATCGATGAACCGTTGGTAATACAGCCCGTTAAGTTAACCCAATACAACCAGTTTCCTCTCTATCTATACGTTTTACCAAGTTATCAGCATTGTGCCAAGAGCAGTATTAGGTGTAATCCAGACACGATACAAATAACTATATATAGACCTACACACCATCGAATATTCTCTCTCTTTTTTTCATTTCCATAACATTTGTTAAGAGGGTTATAAAATTTGATATGCGAACATGAGCCATTCGTCTTATTTTGATTAGGAAATAGCATATGTATATCGCAGAGTGAAAAGATGGAAATACCTCGGATTCAAATTATTGTTGCTCATTTGAAATATTGGAATAACAAACGGTTTTATAACAACACCGTCTATATGTTATATGTACGGGTATAAGCTTATGACGAAAATCATTCATTTGTTGTTGGTAAATTAACCCCAAATTTATAAGTTGTTTCAAAATTACTAGTGAGCAATATTCACATATTTCATCATGAATCGTGGTGTAACATTGATAAAATGAATACTTAGACATAACTTTGTGTGAGCAGGGGGAGTATGAAGGTCATACGTCGCAGCGTTTGTTGAAATATCGAGGGGGAAAGCATATTCCCATGGCTTTCTCTCGTGTCAGGAGAAATATGGCTATGTTTTCAAAACTACTGTTATGTACTCTAGGGTATGATGAATGTGGTGAGATTTTCGATTTGAAATGTTTTCATCAGAAAGAAATATGTGGTTTCAGGTACTTAAAATATATATTGAATATCCATAATTCTTTACTACGTTTTCCTGAAAGCGAGACTGAAGAATAAGTCATTTTATTTATATCGGTTTGACTTTGTCAGACAAAAGTAAAAAAGTAAAATACATGACTTCAGAAAATAGGATAGGTAGATAGGTCGGGATTTTATTTTATTTTACATTTTATTTGTTTTAATTACTTCGACCCACAGACAAGATAGTCGTTGGTGACAATACTTCCCTAACAGTTTATGAGGTGTAAAAGAAGGAAATGAAGACAATTATGGGATTCAGAAGTAGACTAACACAATATGCAGATTGTACTATTGTAGGCTGAAAAGACATAACTTCTGTCTGGAATCTGATTTTATTTGAAAGTAACCGAAGATTCTTAGGGTAGAAAATCTACAGGGAAATAGAAGTAAATTGTCATAATTTTACTTTTTTGTATAAAAAAAATGTTAAAGGTCAGCAGCTTAAATTATAGTCTGGTTATCGGAAACGCTATTTTTTTATTTGGCCAAAATGTGAGTCACGGTTTTCAGTTACATGATGGTGCCTGCTCCTCTCCCCCACAGTCACGATGCAAATCTAGGGGAGCGTGTCCATCGAACAGAACGCGTGAAATCGAAATTTGTCTTGCAACACCCTGTCCGTTACACTGGTCATGCATCAGGATGGCAGCGTGCCAAACGGTGGTCGTGTACAGCTTAGGGTCTTTATGTCAGCGCAGATGCAAAACATCAACGCTTATCAAAGTGTCCTAAAGTTTATACACAAGCCTTTGGCTGCGATAGAAACGTGCTGATTTGCGCACGGCATGCCCATTAGGCAGGCAAACTTTCCCCCCGCACTTCTGTATCGCTTGACTGCTAATGAAAATCTCTTCACGGGGCGGTATTGTTCTGCTCTCTCGTCGACAGTGTTTGGAGTGATAAAAGACCTCGTTCTTGTTCATATTTGACTTATGGATTTCTAGCACTCGATCGAAGCCAACATCTAGGTATAATGAAAAGACGAATTTATAAGAAAATATTTGCTCTTCGTTGAATTCGCCGTCCTCTTTTAACTGAGTCATTCTCGCCTTAACTTGCCGTCGGCGGATTCCCCTTATTTCGAATGTATAGGAAACCACCTTGTTTGTTGTTCCTTAACAGTATAAAAAGAAGTGTACATGTAAGCGCCATTAACGTTAACTTTATTTCAATTAAACTGCAGTTTAATTATATTTCGATTAGCAGTGCCGGAGAAAGTTAGCACAGGGCGGTACGTTTCCGTTGATACAATATCATGAAGTTTACGAACGAGTCTCCGTAACACGTTTAGGCATAAGCTTCAACACGGCAGCGATTTTTAAAATAAATTCTGGGACATAAAAAAAATATATACTATAGGTCCCAGAATCACATGTTAAATTTTCTGTCAATTTTCAAATTGCTAAATAGTTGATTTTGGTACAAGACAACATTTTGTTATACATGCAAGACTTCTGGCACAACGAACAGAGAATAGGCGGTTAATCGTTTATCATATCCTTATGATTGGATTCACAATTTCTGTTGCCCTGGAAACGTGTGAACGCTGTACATCAAAAACTTCTGTCTCCAACTGTACAGTACTCAATTTAAGTTCATCTCAATACTTTGAAATCCTCAAAGATGTCAGCCTTCTGTTAAGGTTAACAGATCCCCTTAGCGTTACTCGAGTCTTTTTTTTTGTAAAGAACTAGTATTCGTCGACAAAGTGTATTTCTTTAGTGTTATACATTTTATAGAAGTGCCCCCACCAGTTCTTTGACAGTAAGATGAGTTGATCATTATCTACTTTGAGCTGGTTTTTTTACCGAGTGATAAAGTTGTAAATCACCAGTTATGTAGGTCAGCTTAACCATTTCTTCACCGACTTAGAGGGTTCTGTTTGCTTGTTCGCCATGTCCACTCATGTGAACTTGTGGCAGGTGAAAGTCTGTAGTGTCATCCCGTGAGGGGGATTAAGAGGTCATTTCTGTGGTCGAGCGTATTGAATCTTTTGTGCAAGCATGTGCCGACTTTTGTCCATAAAGTGGGTAATCAACTCAAACATATACCCAAATATATCTGGATGAGACAATTGTTAGAGTGGAGAAGGCAACGCTGACAGAACCAAAGTCTTGATATGCCTAGCTTGTCCTCACTGTATACCCCCACTCAGTCGACAGGAGTAAACATTTTTTGCAGATTTTCAGACTTCCTTACATACATTCCCCGAAGGCTTTGTGTAGGTATAATAGCCTTGTTTAAATCGGACAGCGATTTCTAAACACTGTGTACTAACATCGGGGATATCATATCAAGAAAAGACGATTTTCCAGAGTTAAGCCTTGCCGAAAGTACTCTCAACGGTATCAGGCACCGTCCTGGAACATTCACAAAGCCTCCCCTGTTCCCTAATCTTTTCTTTGTGTCTCACCGCACGTGAAACATTGTATACGAAATACACTTCACGACATAATAAGACGCCTCTATTTTCACAATCGTTACTATCTAGTGCTGCAGAAAGGAAAATCTATTTTAAAAGGCACAGTAAAATATAGCAAATTAGAAACGTATGCGACATTTCGATCTATCTACTTCGGACCGTGATGACTCAAATGTTGAATTATTCAGCATGTCTCAGAAAACTGGCGTTCACATTCATCGCATTCGTTTCTAATTTACCGTCCAAAGTAGTTTATGTTTTACTGTCCTGTTGATTCTTGGAACCATGAACAATATATTTTCCATATTTTTTTTAAATATATGCATTGCTTCAGGAACGAAACACAATCGAAATGCCCCTCGAAAATGTTATTTTATGTATACGTTTAAATTGGTGATCACGAGAAGTTGTTTTGTTTATTAGACAAAGCGGGATATATGAGAAGGAGTATAGACCAGGACGGGGAGAGGGAATGCCAAAGAGTGCGAGCGCACGAGAGAAAGAAATATAGATGGATACATGGGCACTGAGATAGATGTATGGATAAATTGATACATAGATACAGAGAGAGCGAGAAGGCGAGAGCGAGAGTGAAGGGGTGAATGAAAAGGCAAAAACTGTGGTCCAGCGCCTGATTGCTCCATTCAATGTGCAAGTTATCAAAGGTATTGAGATGTCATTCCTTCTCATTCGGTGAAAGTACTTTTATTTCGGTCCCATGAAAAATTTCAAGTTGACAACCCATTCGACACAAGAAAGAGAAAAGGGTAGTCGTATCGGGGTGTAGGCACGCGCTAGAGCAAGCTCGGACACGTTGTGTGGCGGTGTGTTGCAAATTACCGTATCGTTGGGCGTCGATTGTACATCGAATTAAATGGCAAATCAGTGAAGCGAGAAGACAGGTGTACGCTTAGAAGTGTTATGGTATCATTTACCTGTGTTTTGTCCTTACACAGATCAATTAGCAGAGTACCTTTGTTGAACACACAATCCAATAAACAGATTATATTTCGCTAATAGTGAATGGAGGGTCCGACAATTGTCAATACTGCTACCAAACCCGCGTAAACAGCATCCCGACCGAGAAAACAAAGGCCGCAGTCAGTATGCTTCCCCCAAATCCACATCACTACAGACATCTTTCGTCAGGGTGCTTAAAGATGGCCTTCCCCAGGTGGAAAGAAAAACACTCCTTGTTCAATTTGTCTTCTAAACTTTACATGACTAAGCCAGGGACACGTCACCGCGGATGTAACCTGAGAACCTCTCGCTGTGTCCTCAGCTAAATCGAGTTGACTTTTCGACTCGGTAAACTTTCAGCTTCTTAAAACCTGTTCAAACGCTGTGACAAGTAAGCGGCAACTTGTAAAGGCCTTGGTTGAAAAGGGACGATTATTCAAATATGAAGGGGCAAAATTGAAAGAACGATTACGCTGGTCATAACAATTGTTCAGACAAATGCTGGCTAGTGAGGGGAATAACGTTTCAGTTACAGTCAAATCTAGTTTTCTATAGTATTCTTAATGGTTCTTAAATTTGCCTGGTACATCAGAGCATGTGTGTATTGTCACTGTCACACGGATCCTTATGAAACACTTTCCGCAAAACTTTGATTCTTTACATGATCACCGAAGCCTAAAGTTTCATTATTAAACAGTTTCATGTTCAAGCTTTTTTTTCCTTCCCTCTCTCTTACTCTTAAAGCCTTTCCAACCTCAGGAGTCGTGTGTTTGCTCGAAGCGTCACCACTTTCTAAACTACAATAGTGATGCCATTTACAGTACAACACAAAATAAAGAACTCCCCAGCACGTTTTTTAAAATACATTTTATGGCAGTGGAGTTAAGTACAAATGTGCTTTTTTCTCAATTATTCAAATCTGATGACTGCCTTGTTAAACTCAGTAAAAACAAACCTAGTCATTTTCAGAAAAGATCGCCAACGTCTGTTCTGTTCTTGAAAGCTCTGTCCTGCAATGATACATGGCAGTGTACGTTCATTAAATAGCCATGGTACGGTAACTGTACGTGCAATCGCAATGAAATAAAGTTACAAAATTTCCAAATCTGGCTTAGAAGAAACCTCTTGGGGCAAGGCATTCTGGGAAATAAACAAACTTAGGAGCTCCTAATCTTTTTAACCCTTACCCAAACAATACAGAGGCTCTTGTTTAGGGATATTTCGTCAAAGGGGTTCGTCACTTATCCTGTTGGGGTTTGAGGACATCCACTACTGTACTTGTTCAGGGTAGAGTTACTGATTGATTGGTGTCATTGAGGAAACTCGTCTGTCTTCACCAGTCTATTGCCTAGGATTGCAATCCCAAACACAGTAATTTGTTTATTTCAGGATTTTACATCCAACAACTACAAACACCACTCCGATAGCAGACACATTTATTACTGTCATTTTACCAAATTAAAACGTCTTCCCCCAAACGATTGCTGTACTACTATCCTTTGTTATCATCCCTGCATATACCAAATTATATGAAATTTGAAACATGCGTCGTTAAGATCTAGGAAACGTGCACTTTGTCATTGTCAATGTATGTACCAAGTCATATTTGAAGTATGCAATAAGATATTGCCTAATTACCTACAGTAAATTATGCAAATGAAGTACAAAGCTTTACATGACAAGAGCGTTTCGCACTGTCGATGTATGTACCAACTGATAAGGAATTTGAAGCTTGCATTCTAAGGTATAGTCTAATTACTGATTATCGTTGAACAAGAAAATGGCACGTTAAAATTCATAGATAGTTACCAAAACCTAACCAGTTCTTGACATTAGCATAAGAAAGGCGTGTAGTAAGTTTAATTAGAACTGATTGCAGTAGTTTTTGAGATGTCGTGACAGGCAGACAGACAGACAGACACACACACACACACACACACACACATTGACACACACAAAGAATACACAACACACTTTAATGAATGTTCAGTGTTTTTGCTCAGTGCGATAGTATACGGATGATTACCACATCTACTGGAGTCAGTGAGATGGTAATCAGAACTTTATTAATTCACAATATGAAGGTTCAAAAAGTTCAAAAATTCTGCTTTATTTGGCTTTTGGGAAGAGAGAGGGGACAGATTATTTGTCGGGTTAACACTTAATCGTCAATATCATTTATTCTTACGTCAACTTCTAACTATTTGACAATTAAAGCAACGTTGTGTTGTGATAGTGCAGGTAAATGTAGCAGAACTTTAAGAGTGAGAATTTGGGGAATTTCAGCACATTTGGGGTGTATTTTTTTTTACAAAGTTAATATGAATGATGCTCATTACCGTGACAACCGTGCATGTCTTGTTGATAATCGTAAGGTAGATGTACAAAGAAGGGGGAAACTACTTCTACGTTACCCTTTGTGAAGAGTGTATAGAGATCAAAATACCATAGCCCCCATGTGCTATATGCTGCCACATTCCGCAATTGCATGCAGCTTAACAGCTACAATACCGTTATATTGTTGTTACCCTTATCTCTTTTTCCTAAAAAGTTCTTTAACATTTCGAAATTCTAGTGATCTATATCACTGTTGTGTGTCTTTAAGAGATCGTTGCTAAAAAAAATCGACTAAGTCACTGATAAGTAGTCGTCAACTTGTGAAATATTGAAACGGACGAACTGACACGCCTGGATTGCAATCATTGTAGCCCCCTCCTCGGAAATACCTAAGTTTGGCGCATTCCAATATACATGCCTATCAAACAGCCCCATTCAAATCAAACTGTACCGTTTGCAGAGATTACCAACCATGCAAGGACACTGCAGCTGTATTTTGGAAAGATATTTGACAGGCGAAACAACACATTTCACGACCACTGCAAAAGAGTTATTTGGAAGCACACGGGAGCGGCTCGATTATCCCAAGTCCAACATTTGTGAAAGGTGTATGGGCGTATCATGGACGTAACTGGACACTATTGCCATTTATAGCCAGAGCATATAAATGTACATTGGTATGTTTCATCCACCGTGTTGTTTGCTAAGGAAATCACTCTCTTTCAGGAAACATGTTCTGTTGCAAATATTTGACGAAAAATTGTAAACTACAACATTCTAAGAATATTCTGTTGTACGCCTGACTCCTACTATACAAACCATAGCAAGAGAGAATTAGAAAAAAAAATAACCAAAATAAATTCGTGCTAGATTGAGAAAATGTACATGTTTGGATATAATTTCGCCGCAGGAAACTTTCCTGGTTTAATTTTGAAAAAATATTCGTCTATAGAAACACAATTACGATGACTATGATGTCAATATATCGGTAGATAGTAAGTTTGTGATAGTGCTAGTAAAGTTTGTGGTGGTTTTAAAGTTTGTGGACTTTGTGGAGATGGTCAAGTTTGTGGCGTTTATTGGGAGACTAGAATTTGTGGGGGTCGTGAAGTTTGTGGTTATATAGTAAAGTTTGTGGTGATAGTAATGTTTGAGGGATTGGTACAGTTTGTGGGAATGGTAAGGTTTTATGGGATTGGTAAAGTATGTGGTGATAGTAACGTTTGTAGGTTGGTAATTTGAGTTTGTGGGGGACGGTAAAGTTTGTCGGGGCGGTAAAGTTTGTAGGGATGGAAAAGTGTGTGGTGACAGTAATGTCTATGGCATTGGTAAAGTTTGGGGTGACAGTAATGTTTATGGGATACCTCGTGTCTCTACTGTCGGTGATGATATGTATTAAGCACGTAAGCCTGTGGATCGCTGTTCTTACACGCAATAACTGAATTTCCATACTTGATCCCTTAACTGGCAAATTTTATTATTTGTACGAATGATTCAGTGAACTAAGCGATCAAGAGACTACATATGACATGTTCGCTTTGTTATAAAATATAACCTGTACTTTGGTTCATGTATTGACAATAACAAAGTATATACATGTTCTATACAGATGTTGACGTAGCTTTTAATTTTTATGAGTCATCTAAATAACTACTGATCTTAGATAAATAATTGTTTATGCAAAGTTTATTCATATGATGTTTACCAAAAAAATTCAATTTCTCTCCATTTTTAAATGAAACGTGTGTAGCAAGTTTCATTACAATCGACATGGAAATTTTGAGATAAACAGACGCACAATAAACAGACGCATACACAGACAGACGGAAAGACATACAGATATATATGCACAGTATGTCAGACAGACAGACAGGCAGACAGACAGACAGACAGACAGACAGACAGACAGACAGACAGACAGACAGACAGACAGACAGACAGACAGATAGATATATAGATATGTGTTATAACATTACCTTTCCTCACGCAAGGTAAAAATCACAACCCATGACACATGGCAAGATAATTATTTCCAACATATAAAATGCATTAGTTTATTTGATTGAAATACCTCTTTCACAACTTCCCATTTCACAGGCACCTAAAATTTGTCAGTTTATTTAAATGAAATAGTGTTCCTTCAAATTCCTCTTTCACAACTTCCCAATTCAATTCACATCATACAATCGAAGACAAGAAAACAAATAATCATTTTCACAGACATGTTATTCAATATATTTTGATTTAACAATTAAAAAAATAGCATGATACAGGAATCGATGAAGTAGCACATGGTTTGGGGGAGGGTATACAAATATAACGACCTTGGAATATTGTATGACGTACTGGTTACAAATTACCCGCAGAATATTTTAACAACTACCGATATAATTAAAAACCAATTTCAATTCCCCAAATCTGTGCAAAATGATAGAAAATGGAAATTTTAACCCGTTTCTGGAGAATATGCTGGTCAGCATCTTGATCTATTTCTGTCCTATTTTCAAGGAGAAGGGTGATCATCCATCATTGCCTCCAAAGTAATACCATATTTTTAGGTCGAGGTATATAGTACATAGCAAAATAACTGCGTGAATGTGGTGTTTACTAAATATGACTGAACGATGCAACAATGGTCCAAACATTGATCATATGAAAGGTGTCTGAAGAGGGTGTAGATAAAACATAAACTTGGAGAAGTGTACTAAATACAATTAAAATCACGAAGCCTGAAACAAAATGTCCTCTGGCTCAACAAAATCTTATTAACATTGTTACATTTTATCGTCTGGCTCAACAAAAATCTTACCAACAGTGCCGCATTTTATCGTCTGCCTCAACAAAATCTTACTAACATTGTTACATTTTATCGTCTGGCTCAACAAAATCTTACTAACATTGTTACATTTTATCGTCTGTCTCAACAAAATCTCACCAACAGAGATATTTGTCTAGCCAGACGATACAATGTAGCAATGTTTGTAAAATTTTGTCAAGCTAGACGAAGTTTTGTTTCAGATATGGTGATTTTAATTGTAGTATACACAGTGTATATTTTTATTTAAATTGTGGAAAATTGAAATATATTTATTGGCTAGTCATCAACTCGATTTGTGTCATTTTATCGATGCGATTGTTCTGTGCCTAAATAAACGAAGACATGACACCAACGCCTTTCTAAATGTATATCTCCTTTGTCCACTTTCTCCTCTTTATCTAAAATAATCTGATAGGTAGTCACTCGTGTTACATCCTTTTATCGTCAAAAAAAAGATAAGTTTCAAACATCATAAAAGAAATAAAACACCGATTGAACAACATACACCACAGAATGTGAAACTGAAACGACACATTTCATAGACACATATACATTTTTTTGAACACACATTCTTCTCATATTGTCGGTTGAAAAGTTTGTCTGTATGTCGAACTCCATGGCCTTCTGTGTTAGTCTGTACCCAAAACAGTTTTCTGATGATATATCAAGGGGATTTCGTTGGCCAAGTTCACTACTTCTTTGACTGATAAAGCTTTACATAATTTCACGACCACACTCTAAAGTAAGCAATGGAAATCACCAAAAGTTTATAAAAAATTGACGAATGAATTGTGATGCCGATAACAAGACCAATCACTCGATAACTTGGGTTATTCGAAGATCAGCATATCCCGTAATGTAAAACACTGACCGCAATTTCTGTATGGGATGAGTGATGACGTCAAAAACGATTTTGAATTACTTCAAGACAAGGTCCCTGTTTACAAAGTCAATGGAAAACCAAAAACTCTAAATTTCTATTTAAAAAAATGTTAATGACAGATATTGAGTGATGGTGTGCGCAGCTTTATTAGTAATTCGACCTGAGTTTAGTCAATTTGTTTACTCGTCTGAGAAGGTGCGTCCTCCAAGTTTCTTGAATAAAGTAAACGCATTTTATGGGTCAATCCATCAAGGAGAAGAAAGATTTTGAATAAAGCAAAGGATAAGTACGTTAGTAATTGATGTATGAGAATGAGACTGAATCTCGTATATCTTTGTAAAGTAAAAGTTATAAGGCTGAAATAGTGGATGCGTAAACTGACACCAACTTAAAAAGACAATATAAAACTGTTCTTCCAATCTGAAATGACCGTACATCTGATGAGAAGAAACCACTAACACAGAATCTGAGACCATATGGAAAACAACGGAAAACATAACTATATATATATATATATATATATATATATATATATATATATATATATATATATATATATGTATATGTATGTATGTGTACGTACGTACTTACGTACGCCTAACCTGTCTGTCTGTCTGTCTGTCTGTCTGTCTGTCTGTCTGTCGTCTGTCTGTCTGTGCACGCGTTCATATTTGTTTAGAGGATTTTAGAAATTCGACTGACCCAAAACAACGGAAAACATAACTATATATATATATATATATATATATATATATATATATATATATATATATATATATATATATATATATATATATATATATATGTATATGTATGTATGTGTACGTACGTACTTACGTACGCCTAACCTGTCTGTCTGTCTGTCTGTCTGTCTGTCGTCTGTCTGTCTGTGCACGCGTTCATATTTGTTTAGAGGATTTTAGAAATTCGACTGACCCAAAACAAGCTCAGGTTTTGTTTATCATTTGAGTCACCTGTAGTTAATTTATTGGCGTTTAGTTGTGTATAGAAGGATTAGCAGGACCTCGATCGCGGTAACGATGTGATCGGAGTTCGACCACAACAAACGGCAGACAGTGATTTACATTATATAAACACATAGTGTATATGAAAAGATAATTTAGATGTTTATCTCAAGCTACCGCAAACTAAACATGGCCTCCCGAATTTCACAATCATTCCGAACGCAGGTTCTATGTTCACCGAATTTTAGATTGGAACATAGAGTTTTTAGATGGGGTAGCTAAATATTTTTTTCACTCATAACCCACGGTATTAGTCTAATCTTTATGCGACACCACTCTGTAGTTGTAAGTATCGTCTGCGTGAATTACGAGAGAATCTGAAATAAATCATTTTTTAACATAGAAACAAAACCGTGGCCTGGTGACAAATCAAACATTTTCTTTCACTCACATACAGACCAAAAGGTGAACAAATTTCAAGTGAGATAATTCACAAATTTAATGAACAGTTTCCATGTCATATCAGAATTTATAGTCGACATTATTGCCAGGAAGGACAACCTGTGTTTGTAAGGGATAAACACGACAAGCTTTAATTTAAGTAAATCCAATTATGACCACCACATCAGCTGTTCATATTTTCAAGTAGATATAATTTTTGCTGTCGCTCGGAATGTCATCATCCCGGTAGTACCAAGTACTAAAACAATAAATGTGCATTGCTATTATGAAAGTCTGTGCAGATCATTTTAATGATGGACCTTTGGTTTACTTTAGCAACTGTTTTCATGTATAAGCTTTATGCTTACAAGTCAGTTGAAAGTAAGATAGCTGCCACTTTTGGCAATGTACAGTATCTACGTGCTGCCTTGCATCTACTGCCTTGCTTTCTAGAGAGTGCACACAGGGATCCTGTGCTAGGCAGCCGTTCCTCTCCCCCCGTGTCCCACGATACATTATATTTCGGTTTGGTATGAATCAAAATTCAGGTCCTAACTTAAAATTCAGTTATTGAAAGTATTATTATCACACATGAAACGATGTATTTTAATTAATTTATGTATTTCATCCTTGGTTGAAAATTCGTCAACGAAAAAGACCAACCAGAATCAAAAGGCAATGGCCAATGCAGAAATTATTGAAGTCGATATGCCTGTGTGGAATTTTGACACCTATTTTCACTATAATGACGTCATGGTTGAAACCAAGCCTGATGCGATTCGATACCAAAATTATATAGTTTGTCGTTGGACTATTTTATATGGTCCATTGCAACCCCCACCCCACCCCCGACGCCTCATAAAATTGAATACATCACTGCAAGACTATTTCCTTCATAAAATTTATCAAACAGTTTAATTCATTCTGCTGTCGACATTCGTGTGTAAGAGACAATGTATCAACTAAACAGAAATGAATCAAGAACCGAAATTCATATCGACATGTGGTTTGCATCATTTAAAATTGTATAATTATCTAATATCTTTTATGCAGATCTTCAATTTCTCTATATTATCATATCATATCATATCAAATTACAGCTAAAAGGCTAATAGCTCATGGGCTGATCAATGTCAAATTGTTCAAAAACGATCAATCATCAAAACATACATTTAGTAACAAAGTATGTGTGTGAAATAGGGGGAATTATGTATGTTTGGAGAGAGAGAGAGAGAGAGAGAGAGAGAGAGAGAGAGAGAGAGAGAGAGAGAGAGAGAGAGAGAGAGAGCGATAGAGAGAGAGAGAGAGAGGGGGGGAGGGAGAGTGTGTGAGTGAGTGAGAGAGAGGGAGGGAGGGAGGGAGAGAGAGAGAGTGAGTGAGAGAGAGGGAGGGAGGGGGAGAGAAAGAGAGAGAGAGAGAGAGAGAGAGAGAGAGAGAGAGAGAGAGAGAGGTCACTTGAGGTCACTTGGGACTTTATTCATACTTTCAATTCATCTATATATGTAGTTATGGGAGAGGGGAAGGAGGGATGGACATAAAGAGCGAGTGTGGGAGTTTGTGTATGTGTACTCGTTTGTCAGACAAACAGACACAGTGGTTCCATGCGAAGACAGACATGATTTGATCAATGAGCTTGCAAGTAGACGGATAGTGAAATGTACATAGAGAAACATGTCGGGAAGACAGTCAAATAACCGATCAAGACAAAGACAAAACTGTACAATGCAACTTGGTAGAATGAAACAGATAATTTGCGTTCGAATCTACATGTACCTCGAAAAAGTCCCGTTTTGGTGTGAAGTTAGTCGATAAGAACTCAATTACTACAGATAGACAAAGATAACAGGCAACACTGACAGCGAGAAAGTGACAGAGGCCGACAGAGACAGAGGGAAATGCCCCATATACTTGCAACATAACAGCGCTTTGTTATTACAGGATTGAAGTACTTGTAGGTTGACAGTATTTCTCTGCTTCATAGTTCAGCTAACGTCACTGGGACAAAGTCCAATTCTGGACACAAATAGAGCTAAAGTGGATGTCTGAGAAGTGCTCTGTGCAATTACTATAATAACATACCCAATCAAACTGAAGCATCCATCGATAAAGCAGAACCATTATCGACACATAATGAAATGTTACAGTGTTTGTATTTTGTATTTGAGTTTTTATTGATACCACAGATACAAATGTGTAGAGACACAACATCAACATATAAGTTTATATTTATTCAAACGATTGTACAAATTAGATGTAGAATCTATAATATGATGAATGTGTTAAAGTAACTCCTAGGCAATATCATGCATAGTTTTCAATATTTTGAAATCTGAGTCAACTTATTTTGTGTCCAGTTCATGAAATCTTATCTAAATAGTTTTTTTTTTAAATTTTAATTATTAATCATTTCATTGATTTCATTAATGTTTCAATTTATAATTTTGTGATGACGATCAATTCCAAAATTGAATGATTTGAGTCATATATGAATATTTCTTTGCAATGAAATCAATTATGAAGAAATCTCCTTATGACATATGTGTGTATTAATATTACAAATATTCAATTTTAAAATTTATAATTATAATTTCTCCCTTCCGGTCTTTGTTGATTTCATCTTCAGTGCGACATTTTGAATATCGCCTTATATTTTGATTCTCATATGCAGGAAATTAGATTGAGAGTTGTGAAATATTTGATAGTCGTTTCGACAGCGTAGAATAAACTCAGCGGGTTGGATAAAGAGTTTAATTTCTATAAAATGACAATTCAATGTACATCTACCACCGCGTCAGCTTGGATCTGAAGTACGGCCTGACGTCACTCATTGCCAAGATACGCCAAACCTCTAGAGGCAGATGTTTGTTTGATGTGGGAAAAAATTGTTTACTATTCATTCTAGAAAAGGGCCCTTATCTATTATATCCAGGCAGGACATGTTCCAGCTGCAGACTGGGAGATGTCATTACGAACATCATCATCTATCATAAACTTTGTCACAAAAATGGCGTTACCTGCATACTAATTACCTCGTCTCGAGTGAAGTGTATTCTGTTGAACATTCACCAACCACTAACGGCCACGTATATCGCACTCGGTCTTCTTAACTGCATAAATGCCTAATTTCATTTCATGCACCATTGCGTCGATGTTTTTTTATCATTTTCAATAAACTCGGAGCATTTTACACATCAGTCAACTTGTCATCCACCTTTACATGTATTTACATAGTTCTCCATCATTGCATGATTATCTGCAGATCCTTTTATCCATCACGATCTGCTACTAGTAAATGATTAACAACTATTCATAGTTGGCCACACTAATTGATAATCGTATTTTACCTCGTCTCGTTGTCGTTATTGTTACGCCCATACTTTTGATGAAATCAAGGTGAAACTGTGACGAATGAGGAAATAACTGTAACTTGTCAGAAGACAATTCGGGTTAGATGAAACAAAACATAAACGAAAACCTACGGACGAAAGAAACTTAAAGCATTACAATGCACAAACATAAAAAACTAACTAAATTTTGAACGACGTTTTTTTCTTAATATTATTGGTCCAATATACAACCATTGTCGTATGATCGTAACAATTCGATCTACAACCATTCACGTATGACTGCTACAATTCGGCTTACAACCATTCTCATATCACCTTTACAATTCAATCCACGGCCATTCTCATATCACCGTTACAATTCGATGAACATAATTCGTTGACAAAACTAGAAGGACTTCTGACATCCGTATGAGAAATTCTCATACGACCATTAGAAATACCGTTATCATTCATCCGATGTCACACCTTTGCTGCAATTCGCTAAAGTGTCGGGTTTGATATCAAACGTTGACTGATAAGATTTAATATCTTAACAGTGTCGTTTAGGAAATTCGGGAAAGTTTAGGAGATTCTGGTATTTGATAAGTGAGTTTCACGGTCCACATTTCATCGACTTGTACTGGTCAAGTGCCCTTTCTTCTGCTTTTTCATGGCGATTTCTTCATTTTTCCAATAAATCGTAGTTTGCGTAAATCACATATCTAGTGAAATACCTTCCATAGAAGCATTCATATTATGCCTGGGTAGAAAAAATCATATTACCAAACTAATTACTAAGTATAAGAAATCCTGGGTGTGGACAAGTCTGGCAATGCGAGTAACTTTGACCTCGATGAGTCTGATCTGAATTCAAAAATGACTTGAATCTTCGACTTATTTCGTACCTCAGTGGGCTTCTTCACAGACTTCAAGAAAATGTGGGTTGAAATTTAACACAACGGTAAAAATCTAAAAAGCGAAAGAACGCACACGAAGCAAAAACATGTGGACTCATACGTAAAAACGTTTTAATGAATAAAATGTAAGACCTGGATTGATTTCTCAAAATAAATCGTTCATAAAACTGACTGACGATGTAAAGCTGGGTGATCTCAACAAAATTCAACTCAAAAGGTTTGAAATTCTGACTAGCTATAGGTTTCGCTCTATTAACAGAGCATCATCAGACCAACCAATGAGTTAACAACAAGAAGAGGAAACAATTATACGATAAAAATGGTATCATGTGGCAAGCTCCTCTCTCAGGTTCAGCGCATGGGTATGGATGATTACAACATTCGAGTACCTTTTTTTTTGTCTGTGCAACGATTGGCTTTAAATCAACCTAATGTAACTGGGAATTACTTTTCTAAAATTATGGGATAATTAGGGTGGTTGGGAGTCAATGACACCCAAGACGCAGTATCAACATAAATCAAACTTTGAAAAGTAACTTACAGCGTTATCTCATTACAAGTATAAACATGTCTTTTTTGCAGCCACCGTGGCTGTAAATCTTCCCTTCATAATGAGAAAAAAAATACAATAAATATTGTTTTATTATCTGTATCTTGCTTAGTTTTGAGTGTCCATTTGATAATTTCTGACATGGCTGTGGCACAAGTGACAGATACAGCAAGCAATTTGTAGGGGCGTTGGAAAATGCCCGCATACCGTGAAAATACTGTGTAAAGTCTGTGTCCTTAAAGTGTAGGGGTAAACTATGTAAAGATTCACACGCTGAAAAAGTATTGCTTCCGCTATGATTGACGAAATTGACAGTCATTTGAATTTCCATTTCACCCATAGATTCGTGATTAAACTTTGCAAGGTATTTTTTTCCTCCTTTTTTTGAAACTAACATTACATAGCCAGTTTATTTCACGCACGAAAGGTACATGATGAATATTCAGCGCCTGTCAATTTCCTCTTATCGGTTGCATCGAGTTTCAGCTTTGCATTAGACAAGTTGAAAGCCGCGCTAATTGACGGAAATTACAGTAGTACAAAAATCAATCGTGTCCCTACAAAGCAACAACTATTAACGTTTTCACTGATAGCATCACATAGTTCTAAAGCGTGTTTTTTTTTCATTTTTTGTCAAACAGTCGTTAGGAGTAGAAATTACACAAGGGAAAAATGATGGTAAATTTGAGTTGTCAGTAAAATAGATGGTTTATTGCGTAATTTGTCACGGAAGTAAGAAACACGGGTGTACATTTCACTTCCAACATCCCAAATCGCTAGCTTCATTAATAGATGCTATAATTCGCAATGAGCGACAACAAGCTTCTTCTGAAAGAAGATCATGCCTGTACTTGCTCAGGTGGCCTGTAAGCGGTCTCCCCTTTCATTTTAAAGAGAGCTAGTAGTTTCTTACGTCAAAATCGTTTCCCCTCTCTTTCTAGTGGTGTCCATTTCAATCCACTTCACTTGTAGATTTTGTAGGAATGAATTACTCCTAAAATATAATAATCGCTGTGAGCATTTATTTGAATACATCGGCACCTTTATGGTTGAAAGGCACTACAAACGACTAGATACAACTTTTATGTCTTTCAAATGTTTTGTTTACCTTTTTGGAATATATTCATGCACATGAAAGAGGTACGTGTATGCTGAAACCCCTGACTCGTCTGAAGGACGACCAGACGATTTATTCAAAGAGCAAAGCATACTCTCGTTCGGAAATACACGTTAGGGGACACGCAAAAGAATCTTTAAAGAATGTTTGAAAGTAGTGTACTAGTTTTATTGTTTGAAAATCACATAGTCTGGGCATTTTTTTATGTTTAAGTGTCCCCATTTGTGCACCAATATGTTTATGGGTCTTTGCCCATGTCTGTACAAGCATGTACAAGTGTCTTTACAATCCTTAACCTACAAGAGGTATAATTTTGGTGTGTGAGGATAGTTTCCGGTCTGTATCTGAGAGGCAATAACTGTAAACATGCATGGTAGTGAATACAAAATGGAGTTGTTATGGCAATATTGTCCGCCGTTTATTTATCGGCATGGGCGGAACACTACTGAAAAGGCAAATAGGAGTAATTAGTGGATCGGTTTATTGAAATTAGAGTTTTTTGGTTGAAGTTTCCCCTTTACACAAAATGCTTGAGGCTACTATTAATGTCTTTTAAAGCCCAGTTTCGTGTGTCAAGCTATTTGAATGAATTTATCATTTTAGTTTGTGCATTCTACAGTCATCATGTATTTAGTGGAAAGAATGACATTTCCAGCATTCATGGAGCTAAAGCCATACCATTCTCATATTAATCCTGCTGAAAACCAATCTCTTTTTAATCCGATGATAAACTCACTGTCAAAAAAATCTGTTTTAGTTTTGTTTTGAAAACACACTCCTAGAATGAAGTGGTTATTTAACAACGACAAAGTCGGTGATATACATCAATAAAAGCAATATAAAGTAGGCTGAGCAACATGTTTTGTTTACTTAGAATCCTTGACAACGCCGAAGCGTTGCGATGCGTGTTTATATGTTAATACAGGTTAATAAAGTAATCAACACTAGTGATATACCATCTAACGTGGTTACACCACAACTGCCAATTTGCTACCAATGTTCCGTGCACTTTTCCTTCACAGAGACCACTCTGTACCCTTGGCAGAAATGTAATAATCTTTTCTCCATTCCTCAGCTGCCCCTCTCTGTGATGTGCCTGTGCCTGTGTATGTATGTATGTATGTATGTATGTATGTATGTATGTATGTATGTATGTATGTATGTATGTATGTATGTATGTATGTATGTATGTATGTATGTGTGTGTGTGTGTGTGTGTGTGTCTACTAGATTCCTTTCTGTTTCTCTTTTCTTTTCCAAGTCCCTTTCTTTATGTGTCCGTGTTTCTCTGGATATGTCTGTCTGTCTGTCTGTCTGTCTGTCTGTCTGTCTGTCTGTCTGTCTGTCTGTCTGTCTGTCTGTCATAATTTTATTTGTCCATCCGTGCGTCTTTTCTAATGTACTCATCTCATACCAACATAAGGAAGAGAAACTGTAAGGAATGTCTCACCACGTTCTGATCCTCTTTTCTCTTGAATGGAAATCAGTTCGACGATGGTGCTTTACAGACACACCTTTTAATACCAATTGTGATAGAAGAATAAGCTGAATCATTAAAAATTCACAGTTCCCCATTCTTCGCAGTATGTCGTTTGTGTTATTTCGCAAGAATTAAGATGGCGTCCTTACTTTACAACATATATATAATATAAATTTTTAATTACAAACTATTATATATATATATATATATATATATATATATATATATATATATATATATATATATATATATATATATATATGGAAATCGTCGGTGCTACGTCGTCATCAAAAGGGGAGGGTCAGGAATGAGAGTCGAAACGAACATCATGTCAATGTTGAGGGGCGTTACCAATACAAACAAGAACTTACTGTATATAAACAAGTCTTCATATTATAGAAAGATTACAGTATGTAACTGGTAATATTCAGAAGTCCTATTTGTTTGATGGCGGTAATGACCATTATAATGCTGTCTATCTCAAATATTATTGAAATGAGGACAAAAATGGACAACAAAATATGAGTATACAAGAACCGCAATTGCATCAAATTCCGAAACAATTGAGGCGTTAACACGATCAAATTGACAACACATCTTTTTATGACACTTGTATAAAAATAATATAGAATCCTATGTGAAACTGACAAATATTTGCAAAAAAAACAACCAAAACGACGAAAACAAATACGTGTTTTTTATGATGTTGTAGCGTTCATGCAGGTTCCGGTTATAGAGTGATCATGGTAAGTTAGGGGAAGGAAATTTAAATGATGTATTCTGATGTCTATTAATGGAAAGTTTAAACACCATTTTATCGCGTGTGATCGATACGATTTTCTCATTACCCCTAAGGGAATATCCTGAATGAATGGAAAAGCTTATAGAATCCAAGACTTAGATTTCGTCTACAGTAATGATAACAGCACTTAAAGCAACTCGTAATGATGACAAAGGTACCATATTGGAAATCCGACAACCGTATATCGATCAGCGGACTGCTCGCCTATGAAATTAACAATGGCGGAATCAATAATTAGCAGCATTAGGCGGGGCAGTGTTGATGTCAATTTCACGCGTGGTGATAAAAGAAACGCAAGACAGCATAATTAATTTGAAATTTAGTAAATGTTTTTTGTTTGTTTCCAGTACAAGAGATTGCATTGAGTCTAAGCTCGCTAGGGGGATTATTTATTACATTGTATTTTTTCAGTAACTTTCACAAGTGTTTTACTTTGACTCTTTTTATAATTGTTTTATAGTGACTTATTTTAGTGAATCTTCGTAGTTCAAATGAATATACTGCAAACAGAAAAATGCATATTTCATTCTTAATTTTTAAAGTAACATGTATTTCTCACCAATTGTCCTAATCGTTCATCAAAACAGACAGTTTTGGCTTTAAAAATTCAACGTCTATATTTATTGCAAAGCGCAGTTGTAAAACGATAGTTAGGGGTGAGTTCAATAGTTCATGGTCGGATAAAAAACTAAATTCTTTTACTTTGAGTTGGTTTATTTTTGAGCATTTTTTGTTCTCATCCTACAAAAACGACTTTACTTTTAATGGATCCCTAAATACAAATATTTCTTTTAAAATGTCGTCAAATTGAATTTTCGCCACATATGGCACTAAACTAAAGTGTCAACAAAAGAACGAATATTTTGCCCTCACTGCATACTGGCTTTGTATTCATAGCATTACATACTACTACACAGATTTGAAATTGATTTGCTGTCTATAACATCCAAACGTTTTTTGTTTTGTTTTTCAATTTTTGCCAATTTAGTTAGAAGTGTGTGGGTGTAGGGGGGGGGGTGAGGCCTAACTAAGAGAATTTTTTTTTTCATGAACTATTGATCTCATCCCATAGACAACGGGTATTTTATGTACCATTTATTCCTGAAAGTACTAGAAATCTGAACATAAACCTTTCTCTATGAAATTAATCTTTAGAAAGTCTGGAGTAAACGTTAATGCTTTAAATACACTGAAAAACGGTGGGCGATTATTCCATACTTCGTTTGTATGTGAGTACATTTCTGGAGATAAATGTTGTTGTCAACTTGTTGATGTCCATTTCTTAAGATATGTCCTAATAAGGAGTGAAAGCTTATTCCGGCCACAATGACAGTCGGTGGTGTCAGGTCAGTTAAATACCTTTTTTGAGTCGATCTGACAAACTTAAAAGTCAACAGTTGAACTTAATTGTTTCATGAAACGAAAAATAAATTCTAGGTCATATATTCAGTACTATAGGTAATTTACATTGATCAATAAACGTTTTAAATGATCTCATTTGAAATATACACACTGTTTTTATCCATCGATTCTCCCTCTAAGTTTAACATAGACCCAACTTTTCGAAAACTCGAACAAATTTGAAAAATGAAATTAGAAACTTTTGTGAAAACAACCAATGGCCTTCTCAAAAAACATTTGGCGGGAAGTGTGGAACAATGGTGGTGTGCTAACCTCTTAAACCCCAAGCACTTTCCCACATAATGTGTTCGTATACAATTCTTGTCTTGTGTTACATCCTAAATCAGTTTTCATCCGTAATTCTTAAACGAATACTTAATAATGCACAGTTATCCCAAAATTTGCGATTTAGTTGATAAAACTCATCTCTGACAAATGATGAAACATCGGCAAATTTGTTTGAAACTGCCAGAGGGGAATGGAGTACGCACGGCATAGTCGGGTTCACACTGCGTGTACGTTCAATGGCGGCCAACTTTCATTTTTTTTGTCTGCGTTGTCATAGCTAGGTTAGTTCTACGAATATTGAATATGTTACATGATTTTGTTTGAGAAGTTGTCTTCGTGTGAAGAAGTTATAACCAGAGTATAACCATGTATGTTAGGATAGATAAGAAACACACAAAAAAAATGGATTTTTCCACCGAGAACTGAATGTATCTTGACAACGTTTACTGAGCCTAGTTGAACGAAAACAAATACGTTTAGGAAGGTACGCCATTTTGGAAAATACACAACATTTAACAGTGTACTGTACCAACATAAACAAATAAATTGTAAACTGGGGGCATTTGGTTATTTAAGGGCCTTGTTTGACCAGACCACAAAAAACGTTGTACAAATGATATAAGTTTTACGACTAAAATTAAATGACCCATGAATTGGCGGTTGTGGTCAAATTAAGCCCGTTTGCGGCAATACATTTTCTTCTTTTTCCGCCGGGGGTGTGTGTATGTACGCGTTTGTATATAATTCAACATTGTTTATATATAAACTAGTCATTGTTGAACATAAATAGATTGATTTAAAAAGAGAAACATGATATTTTTTAATGGAAAACTACAACGGAAAAAGGAGATGGAATAGACGAGTTGGGAAAACCATGAGTTCGCTAGGGAAAGAGCACAATGAAAGAGATAACATTTTATTTTAAACCCATAATTTCAATTTCAAATATTGTAATTTCTGATTTTTTTTTCGTTTTGTTTGGCGGTATAAAATAGGCAGAAATACTCGTTCAAGTAAACGTGTTCGCCATTATACATCTTCACCTTGATGAAAGCTTGGTTCGCTGTATTTCAAGGTTGGTGATCGAGGCCATACATATACGTTCGCTATGCATGATTCTCATCGAGTGGAACGATAAAAAACCATGACTTTAGAAATGTGATATTTTGACTCACATTTACTCAAATTGAATGGATCAATTTTGAGCACGACATTGCACCACTTACATGTATTTTTGTCGGGATGTAGATATGCCACATCGCCGACAGAAACAAACATGAATAACTTAGACATCCTGAACGCGGGAAATAAAACTCGGAGTTTCAGTTTTTGTTTTTGTAAGTAAAAATAGTAATTTCTACGACAAAACCTATCAAGGGTACATTAGTAACGATTATTCTCATTATTCCGCACTAAAAATGAACGTGAGATGCTCAAAAAAGGAACAGAAAAACAAAGTTTCGTTTACAGTATTATATTAGCGGAAAAGTGTCTGAGAGCAACAGGGTTTATATGACTATCTTTACCTTTTCGTTTTCATTTGTATAAGTCAGTAGACCAATATCTTAACTTCGACTTATTAGAATCAATTGCTGCAATTGCGAGCAAATAATAAACACCAACTTAAATGGCTGTAAAATTGTGATAATTTAGTACATGGAACTTAAGAAAACTGAATTACTCGAATTACATGAATGACCGTTAAAATCTTTCTTAAGAATGAGATTGGCTACCAAACGAAAGAATGGCCTTCACAAAAGAAAACTTCAATTTTCTGGCGAGGTTATTTTTCTATTTTCTCTCACTTATTATGACGGTTTATCAATGATGTAATTATTGGTGTTCTAACAAGCTGAAAGTTCACTGTTTTTTTAATATACTATCGTCGGAGTGACCCGTTTTACCACACCTTACCACGTGTTACAAAATTTGAACAATAACGTGCGCGAAGAGTTTCTTTTTCCAACCACGAAATATCAAAAATGACTTGGACACCTACCTCAAAACACAAAGAAATAACATTTTTCTAGGAATGCATACTTTAATGTTGTCTGACAAGATCTCGAAGAAAGTTGCAGGAGAACGGCAAACTATTTTCTCACTCTATAGAAAGTAACTCTTAAAACAAACCAGTAGTTGCAACGTCATGATTCAAATCACTTATTTGAAACATTACTCGACAACACTTTCAATTTTATTTTCATTCATTTTGTGTCCGTATTTTGTTTCATTTGAAAAAAACCCCGATTGTTTGATTATCACTCACATTCTTAGGGAAATATATAGACAAATTATCTGGGATTACAAAGTTTCCTCTTCAGGATGAGAATATTATTACCATTGATAATTCGGTGTTAGTTTTCAAAACCTTGACGGCGGTAAGTTATATGTCCGTCAAGTCTAACAAGGTGATACCACCCAGTTCGTTGCAAAATTGTCTTATGCTAAACGCTATTTCAGTGTATATATTAAATCATGTAAACTTGCGTCATATTAAATTTCATTATTTGCATCCTCGTGTGGCAGTATCGTGGCATTCATTTCCATAGAGTAGGAGTCTACAGGAACAAAGCTATCTCTTACCGTCGTGACGAGGAAAAAAAGAGAGTGGTAAATGTTTGTTCTTCGTTGCAAAAAAATACATAAACAGCAATAAAAAATGGGAACGTTTTTTATTTGTATTCTCTTGGAGAATAATAGGGATGAACAGCAGTTATTTAAAATAAACGTCATGTCCTAATAGAGTGCGAGCATCGGGTCGGTTTATTTTTCAGTTACACTTGATAGAAGAGAGCGTTCGGCCTGAGGTAGGGAGGGGAGAGAGGGAGAGAGAGAGAGAGAGAGAGAGAGAGAGAGAGAGAGAGAGAGAGAGAGAGAGAGAGAGAGAGAGAGAGAGAGAGAGAGAGAGAGAGAGAGAGTCACTTGTGATTTATTCAGACCTTTAATTCATTTATATATAGTCATATGAGAGAGAGAGAGAGAGAGAGAGAGAGAGAGAGAGAGAGAGAGAGAGAGAGAGAGAGAGAGAGAGAGAGAGAGTTTTGATAAAATCCTTGTAATTTTACAGAGTCGGTTCATAACACTGTTAATAATAATTCTGAGAATAATAATATATTGTAAAATTTAATAATAGATCAATCTAAACCTATTGTCAATTGTTCGTTGTTTTAACCTCTGTCATCGTTATAGCATTCGTTTGTTTAATATAGCGTCGTGAGTTGTGGCTCAAGTCTACGTCTGACAGTTTACAAGTAGTTCGCACTAAGTACAGTCTGTTACCACTACTTTGTAATAACATTTATCATCAAACAGTCGGTCACTTCCAAGGTTGGAATGAAAACGGAGATCGGGACATGAAGTAGACTTCAAAACACTTATCATAAACACAGATAAGTTGGCTCTCAAACAAAATTAAACTCCAGAAAATTGGTGACTTAAAATCCCCCATGACGAAATTTCTATCTAGGTTGTTTAAACATTCAACAGTCTTAACCAAATGCTTGTATCGCGCATTTTCCAATATTTACGCGTTTGAATGTTGTGTATTTTAAAACAACCGTTGTTATGGTAGATAACTGGCGATATGAATCACAAAGTAAAGATGATAATCGATAAAGGTATGTTTTGATATGACAAGGTGATAACAATATAAACATTCTTACTTATAATGATACAAACTTTAGTTTAAACTACAGGGTACTTTTAACTTTGAATGTACTTTCAGAGCACATCGAATGTAATTTTTCAATTTCTTTTATCGAATAATGTAGGACGTAGGACTATAAATATAATTAAGCAGAAAAGGCAAACGGTGTAGACACTGCGAATATGACCATTAAATTTTCCACAAATATTCTAAATTTTGAGAATTATTTCAACTGATCAGAGCTTAACCAACAAACATTTAGTTTAAGTCGAAATTATCCTTTGCGCTATATATACATATTGGGATCAAAATTTATTTCTATTTACCAAATACCACGGTAACCATGCATATAGACGAGGAGAAATCAAACCAATTCTTCGATCACAGGGCCAGCATTTTACAAATTTACTTGAACTCGGAATATTTGTCCCATCACATGATTTGTATGAAGTTTTCATTACCATAGTAGCACACACACACACACACACACACACACACACATACATACATACATACATACATACATATACACATACAAACACACACACACACACACACATATACATACACACACACACAACATGACGAGTGAAACTGTAGGATTGTCGCTATAAAAACGATAACAATTTTAGAATGAATATTCATCGGTTTTGCGTTCATATAGTATTAAATAAAATTCCTACTAAGAAAAACTGGGAAAAGAACCCAATTATTTTACTAACGTCACGTAAGGAGTGTACTAAACATTTTTGATTCTGTGAGTAGACATTTTCATTTGAGACTTTGATAACAGAATTTTTGGTACCAGCCCACAATTGGCCCAGCTCTTATGGTGAATGTGCTCTAAAATAACGTTGCAATGAGGTAAAAGAAAATTACTAGAACTACAAAATATCAAAAAAATGCTTTATCCTGCATAGGTTATTCATGGTTGTCACTTATCGGTAGTTTACCCTCGGTCATGTTTTTTTTGTGAACTGTTTTTCGGTATCATCAAATGTTCCTGTAAGCAATAGACCCTCTGACATGTCATCATAGAAACTGGTCCTCATTTCAAAAATTTGCAACGGAGCTTGTAGCGGACCATGATGAAAATATTCCAGTAAAATTTGATCTTTGTCAAGTTTAGTACATCACCCGCCATACTCAAATTCCTCAATTCTAACAACATTACCGTGGTAAAACGCCTCAAAGAGAGTGTGTTAACTTTGAAACTAAGAATTTACTTCAACTATATAAATAATTTGCTGGGATAGCGCTCTTCAGCACTGCCTTTTTTCGAACCAAATTATTGTAATGAAAGGTCTTACTTTCTGAAATTATTCTGCAGAGTCATCTAAAAATCGATTTATATTTGAATCAAAGGAATAATCTTTTGGTACAGACAGATTCTGAAAATAATAATAATATCAAAATATAATTATTAAAAAAGTGCAAATTTAAACACCACCACGAATGTTTTAATTTCTGATTCAGAAGTGAATTTATCAATTTTGAAACAACATTGACACACTAATCGTCAAAATCTGTATGTCGCGGCTTTTGACCCACGAGTCCGACGTATGCATAAGTCATACAGTATATACAGATTCTGAAGTATTAAAAAATATGGATAAATAATGCCTGTGGCGATGAACAGTTGAATATGTAGTGGTACGTTGTATTTGCAAAGCTTGCAGACTTGCATTCGGTGACGAATCAGCTCAATTACAACACAGATGGAAATAACGGGGTATTTCTCACTTTATTACAACCACGGAATGGAAACAGTTAATATGAAGGTTAGAATTATACAATTGTGTGCGAAATACCATGTTAAAAGTGAAACAGGCAGTTTTGTTTTGGTGAAACACGATAATGTTATATTTTGCTTGAAAATGGGGAACCTGTAATGGGGGCGTTTGTCGCCATGATTTTCATTGACATTCCGTCCCCTTACCGTACTTCAACACTCTAACATATGTCTGCAATGTTTTAGATATATGAAATATTCATGTCTGTTTTGATATTTCTACTCACTTTTTATAACTCGTAAAAAGTTTAGAAACAATTTGTCAGCTTCAACTTCTCAAAGTTGTTTCTAAAAAGTCATAAAATTCGCCAGTTGATAATTTACCAAAAATGAGCTTTGCATTTCTGTGACCTGTTGTCAAACAATATCTAAAAAGACTTGTTGTCACGACTTACATGAGATCGTGTACTTTAAATTCGGTGTGATGTCGAAATCTTCTCGGTGATTTCTCAAATCGACTGGCGAAATTTATTTAGTACTGCCATCGAAAGTATTCTTGGTGAATACAAATTCTTGTTTAGTGTATAACTTTTTGGCACTCCTCAAATTACTTTTGGATTGGAATAACCCTAATATATCTACGAGTAGATAGACTTTTAAAAATGTTCTATGTAAGACGTGGAATAGATACATTAGATAATTCACACGGACTACAGATTAGTTATCGGGAGATAGTTATATCAATTTAATTTTAACTGGATTATCTAAAACCTGAAATTTTCTCTGAATTATCAAAACTGTGAAGGTCATTTGGTAAAGTGTCTCGTCCCCTAAATTCTCAGCACTCTCCTTGTGATTAATTTTTTGTAAATCTAAGTCTAGTGTCATAAGAACACTGTAAATAATTTATCATTATTGTCTAATATCTAAATATTCATTTTGAATAGTTAACATTCTAACTTACAGAAGTATAAATTTCTAAAACCTTCGGATCTATTTTTGGTTTTTATATTCTTACATAAAGATTTTTCTTATATTTGATGATAAAAATGCACCATTATAAAAAACCTTGGATATCAATTATTGTTTTGCCGTATTTTCACTTGTAAAGTGTAAGTTTTGAAAGAAATAACCAAAACGTGAAGATTATGGTATACAATGTATCACATCTGCTAAGAAAGTAAAAAAACAAAATAGACCAGAAGGTGTTTTCTTTAATAAAATATGATCATATTCACAAAAGTGTTCATTGAAATATAAATTGTAATGTTTTATTTCTTTGTATATGTATTACAGTGAATTAGAACATAGAAACACAATGAATATCGACAAATTTGAAATTCAAAGTTGAGACATAAGTTATTAAACTTTTACTTCACAACGTCAAGATTCTGCAGAGAGAAGCTATCCAATAAGAGAGTTTTAAGAAACCTCTGAATACTCTCGGAAACTTCTTGTTACAGTAGGCTGTGTACGTACGTGCCCGGAGTTTAATTTTTAGTCGCATATATTATTAGTTTGAGGAGTTATAAAGAAACCAGCGAAGACAGATTTAAGTTTACCGTAAATAGGTTGATGTATGATTTCGGGATTGAAGACAATTTGTTCTGTTTTCCATGTATTTAGAAAAAAGTAGAGCAGATATGTAGCATTTTAGAAGTGTAAAAAAAACACTATAGCACTAAAATGGTTTTGCAGATAAATCGAAACAAATTTAATCCTTCTTACCTAGCAGATGTGGAAAGTAACTTAAGAAGACAGAAACACTGTACAGGAATTAAATCTCAATAACAACAAAAATGTATCAGTTCATGATAATTACCAAGCCACGGGGTCGCGTTACCGGGGGACGTACGGTCTGTCCGTTCGGCTACCGATCTTGAAAGAGGACTAAAAATAAACACACCATACGGATAATACGCACGACATTCAGTCCCGCTATAAGCCGATGGAATTTGACAATACCAGAGAGGTGTTTTCTTTCGCCAACCATGACGGCTGGCCAGAATTGAAATTCAGAAACGACAAAGGCACAACTAACATAAGCCTATGTACACAAGGACTAAATGCGAACAACAGCTTGAGGTTCGTTAGCGTGTGGATTGTTTACTCAAAGTGAAAGAAAAAGTGACGAATGGATGGCGGGTCTTTAAAGTCGTGTGTACACAAGAACACTGCTGACTTGTGCCCTAGAAAAGACACAAATAGCTGGTTGCTTGTCGACATTAATCAGATGTAAGAGGCTATGAAATATTTACTGTGTACAAAGCGGTCTGCACAAACGAAAAACACCGGTATTACATTTTCCGAGCTCCATGTTCAAGTGCATGAAGTACGTGTCACCTATCAACTTCATAATGGACAGGACCACGTGAACACAAAACCACAGATTAAAATAATTGACTTAGGATAAAGATGGTTAAATTTAGCCAAGCAACTGACAAATTTTAAACAAAGAGAAAGAAGGGTTAACCCTATCCACATTAAACATATATGGACAAAAAACTGAGAATGATGGAGGCATGGGGAATGTACAGCGTGTGTACATAGTGACATACCGGACCATATTGATAGACACAAACAGACAGACGCCAGTGCTCATGCACGGGGGCAAATTACATGTAAAAGACAGCCCTGAAGGTGAGACAGACAGTCGTATTAAGAGCATGAAGAATGTGCGTATCACAAACACAAAAACAACGGTAGTAAGAAACAACACATCTTTACGTTCCTTGTACGAGTTTGTATTCAAAGGAATGTAATAGGTGATGTTACGCTTTTATCACAGTTGATGACTGAACTTCTGAAATACTTCAGAAACAAAAACTCTTCTCCTGGATACTGAGGTGGTTCGTTCGAAGCGGCAATACAATTGTAACTGGAGCAATATTTCTGGCGCAATAAGTATGGAAAATGGAATAACTAAACGAAGCTGCCACATTGTATAAATGATTTATCTCGCATATAAATGCTAAACTTTAATGATATAAAAATTAGAACGGAATTCTTTGTTTACAAAACATAATTAATAAATAGAGATAATTATATCCAGATAATTAAACTATCAACTATCTGTCGGGGGATAGTCTTTGTAATTTATAACTAGGTATGATAAATGTGTTTGTAGTCATTTCAAATATCTAGCATAATTTGAATGAATATCATAACACGTAACACACAGTGAAAGTTTATTTAGATTAGTGATTACGAGTGATTTACGAGTTCACAAATGCAACAGAAAAGTGAGCTAGCTTTCGCCTTTCGTTTTTTTAATTAATCTACAAATTTCAAGGTCATCTGTGTTTGATGAGTATTATTTCTTGTGTTCGGTTCAAACCAGCTGTGCGTACATAGTTCTCGAATCAATTTACTAGTTCATGTAACAAAGGTAAATGTTTTGACTTTTTAAGACAGAATTAACAAATCTCCGAGGTCAAATGTGTGAGTTCACCTTTACTAAATGTATAAAAAAAAACGCCAACGTGTGTATATATAAACTTGTGTAGTGTCAGCACTTTCGCCTTCAGGCTTGACAGGTGCTTAACATGCTAATATCTATATTTGAAAAAAACAGATTGTCCTTATATCTATAAATTCAGGATTTTGAAAGCAGTAATAACACCAATTTAATGAGATTATAAGACAGAGTCAAATTATATGAGTTGACAAAAAAAATACATGTTTACGTCGTGTATCTCATCATATACTGCCGAGGATATGGCCCATGACAACCAAAAGATGTTGGCTGCTATATTGATTCTAACAAAGTTATTCTTTTTTGTAAGTTTTTGATACGTGTGCGCACTCTGTCGTAGCCTGGTGTCATGGAAACCGTATCCCAAAATGGCACTTAACTAACCATTATTAGCTCGAAAATCTGAATTTTAAAATGTTAAATCATTTTCGTTGAATTGGAGTAGGCAAGTTGTGTATTGTATTGTTTTTGCCTGGAAGCCTTAGGCTAAAGATGAAATCTTGCGTCAACATATCGTATGAAGACCAACGCTATTAATTTGTCGTCTCCCATTTAAAAAAAAAGCACGAATGATAGGAAAAAAACTTAAGGACCAGGACTTTTCAAAAAGTGGGGTCTAATTACAATGCTATTGTGTGATAGATTGAATGGAAATTGTTTCATACTTGCCATGATACTTTTGCGATACTATGAGGGTTATTTTTAATCTAGGGGTAATATGTTACCCTCAAGATATTTGCAGCATTACCCCCCCCCCCCCTCCGCTTGTGCTATTTCAAGCATAGCTAGTATATAAACTGAATTTCTAGTTCATATTGTGTACGGACATTTACCCAACATTTTAACAGCGACGAGAAATCCAGCATCATACAAGATTGCCCAGCTTGAAACCTTGTTAAACTTACGTAAGCTTATACATCGGGCTAGGGGGAGGGGGAGTGGGACTTTATAATGTGCTCAATTGTATCAAATTTCTCTATTTTGATGTGATGTTAATCATGTACACGTGTGGAGAAGAACTAATAGAGACAGGATTGAATGAGAGAAGGTAAAAGAGATAGTGGAGACAGTAAAGAAATGATGATGATGATGATGATGACGGCGATGATGATGGCGGCGGCGGTGGTGGTGGTGGTAGTGGTGGTGGTGGTGGTGGTGGTGGTGGCGGCGGCGGCGGTGGTGGTGGTGGTGGTGGTGGTGGTGGTGGTGGTGGTGGTGACTATGCTGATGATGACGTCGAAGACCGAAGGTAACGCGGACAATGGAATGAAAAGACAAAGAGTAGAGAACAAACAAATTACAGATGTGAAGTTTCTAAGTCTAACATTAGTCAAAGTTGACAAAGTATCGTATACAGATAAACGGTGTTATATAACTCCACACGAACACTAGATAGAAAACAGTTCAAGACCAAACTATGAAGAAAGTCTCCAAAGTAGAAAATTTCTTCTCTGAAAGTTTTATACGTCCCTAAGTGAATAGAAATCAACTACCCGGATGGTAGATAAGTTGTTGGCTTCCCAAGGCAGGCATGTATAAATAAAGTCTTTGTGTACAAATTATCCAAACTTTACCTCAGAACGTGCGCGATGAGAAGGTGTGTAGGATTTGTCTTTTCTTCTGAGAGCTTGTTTACATTTTTCGACAGGAACCTGTTTCGTCGCCTTTCATGCCCCCGCCGACGTGTTTCTCAATAGCCTCGTATATTTGTATTTACCGAGTTTTGATAAAAAGGTCAGAAGGTGGCACGTATGATGGATTATGGTAGCATTATGAACAACTTCTTTGAGAAGGACATTGACAATTGTCGTTATGGGTGTAGATTCAACATTTATTAGTAAGGTTTACACAGTATCATTTTTCAGGATTACCCACAACGCTCTGTCCCAAAGTCCTGATAATTTAGACTCATCAATTTTACAGGACAGGTTAATCAGTCAACTGCGATTTTAGTCCGGCCAAATAAATCTTTCTTAATTTGTATTCAAAGACATCAACGTGTGAGAACATTTTTTTGTGTGAAAGTTGTTTTTACCGTGGCCTAATCTAACGATTGTAAACCTTTGCACTGAAGTGGGTTTGAAAGAATTCCGTTTCAAGTTATATCGATACCACGTCTGAACTGTTTGATGAGGAGGATGATGGATTGACGTTGCCTAGGCAACAGAGAGAGTTTATTTTGTTGAGTGTAAATTGGCTTCTGAGTTGTCTAACCCTGCAGGGCATAAGCAAATACAGAGTAGACGTGAAGGCTTTACTAAGTTCCCAACACATTTACACAAGTTTTCATCTGTGTGTGTGTTTTTAATTTCTAAAATGTGTTTTGTTTTCTTCAGTAGCGTCTCGATACTAATGTTGAGTGTGATATCTCAGGTCTGCAATCTAAGAAACAGATATAAAAACAAACAGTGGAAAGGTTAGAACCAACCGAATGTGAAAACATTTCATGTACGTAATGAAACAGCTTTTCAGTTGAAAAATCGGCAGAATTCGTCTAAACATTACGGATTATGTTGAGTTCGAGCACTTCACTATAAATCACGACGAGAAAGTATTTCAGTGAATTTGACAAAGGATATTGTGTTTGGGTTTATTATCTTGACAGATTTTCCAAACACATTGGCAAGTTGCTGAGGTATGAAGACATTTTGTCTGGACTAGTTGATAGCTAAATCTAGCTGAAGATAAAAAAAAGGACTGCTACCCAATCCTTGACCTGAATATAGAAACTTTTCCCGCCAGACATAGTGTCAAGTGGTCAAAGTATGTACACCTTGTCAAAATGCTATCTGAGAGAAAATCTCCGCTATTATAAACTGGATTGCGGCTTATCAGTGGTAAATGTTACTTCGATCAACCACTCTTACATTCATCGAGAGTTATGTCAAACTTTGGCCAAAGAAAGTCACTTGAAAGATGATTGGAGTCATGTGAGTGTCGTCAAACAAACATTATCGGCCGATGAACCAAAGGCGATAAGAAATTCAGAATTTCAATTAATAACAAATAAATGAGGAGGTATTTGTGACAGTGGCAGTAAAACTGCGAAAGTGATGATAATAATCTATACATTTCGAATTTTCAGATTGGAGATAAGAACCTTACGTGTATCATGTCGACCCAGAACTGCATTTCTACCACTGAATGGATTTTGGAGTGTTTATGAAACCAAGATTTAGATAAGCAGAAAAATGATATGCTAAAATCGCTGTACTGGACTCGATAAGTTAGTTTAAAACAATCGCAAATTAGCAGTCCAAGGTTTTGTAATGATGCGTACGTCGATCCGAGAGTAACGCATTTTTGTTTTGTTTTTCGAATTCTGACATATGCACCAAAACTAATGAATACAGCTTAGAGACTATATCCGTCAGCCGATCCCTTTTCTCATGAAAACTAAAGAGAACGCAGTGAACGACCCCCTCACAGGCGGTTACTTTCTAACTTTCTCTAAATTGGTGGCGAAGTGTACCACAACGAATAGTATGTTTAATTGAAACTGCTGCGCGTTGCTACCTCTCTCAGATTCCAAATCTTCGAGTCATATCTGGGTGATTATTTTCCAAATAGATTTCACCATTTATTCATTTGCGTTTCAAGATCCAAATATATATTTATATGACTATTATTCAGTTAGGTGTTAACTGTTTTGTAGTGACACCCTCGGAAAACAATGTTTTCGAATCAAAATTTTTAAAAGCAGTGTAAGAATTAGTACACGAAAATGATTACATGAGAGTTTCATAGTCAATTTCGAAAGGTCAAAATAAAATGTCTGTCAACAGAAAATTGCATTACGATAGGATTTAGAAACCTTCATGGGTAGATAGCGTTATCAGCCCAATCAATCGACCAATCAATCAATCAATCAATAAGTCAATTAATTAAGTAATTAAATCAATCAATCAATCAATCAATCAATCAATCAATCAATCAATTAATCATTCAACTTACCAAACGGATAGCTTCAGTTAATCTACCACTAGGTTAATTAGAGAGTCGGTCACAGTCACTCAGTCAGCCCGTGCGTTATAACATAAAAACGGCCATGTGTAGTTGATGAGTGGACAATGGATTGATAAACTGATCAAAAGATATATATATATATATATATATATATATATATATATATATATATATATAGAGAGAGAGAGAGAGAGAGAGAGAGAGAGAGAGAGAGAAAGAGATAGATAGATAAGTTAAGTGAGACAGACAGACGGGCTGACAGACAGACAGGCAGGCAGGCAGACAGGCTGATGTATAGCCTTTTCAGTCAGTTGGTCAGTCAGTAAGTTAGCCAGCCAGCCAGCCAATAAACCAACCACCCAACCAACCAACCAACCAACCAACCAGTCAGTTGGTCAGTAAGTTATTCAGAAGGTATTCATTTAGTCAAACAATTCACTCATTTTAAATGATAGAAAGTGTGAATAAAAAATTTATGATAAAAAATAAACAAACTTCCCGGACATGGTAGGAATAGGTTGTTTTTTTCATTCCAAGCTCGGTACCTACTTCTAAAGCTCACAGTGGCTGTATATTTGTGTTGTATTTACATATTTAGAGAAAATTGAACAATGTATTAATGGACACTATGTCCAATCCGATCAAGGTTAAACAGCCCAGTATTTCTTTGGCCAAGCTATGCTGACTAAAAGAAACATGGAGTCGTGGTTTATGATGGTTAATATCGAAGTAACAATGTCAGTTATCAACTCCGTCGATATAGTAAATCGTACATTTATACAGTTTTATACCTGGTGGGTGATAACACGGTTACAGTTAGTCAAAAAACACGTTTTTCAGAAAGATAGATCTGCAAGAATAAATCCATGTCATTTTAAAACTGAGCGATCAATTGGAACTAAAATTATCCCAGTAAAATGTTAACCTCCAGTTAGGTATTTCAGAATTCAGCAAATATGATTCAACTCTGACGATTTATTCCAAAATATACAAAGTGGAACACGTGTACATAATGTGATTGCATAGAAACGTTTGACACAAATAATCCTGAAAAATTAGATATTTGGCATGGACAATAATCTCTTATGTAAACATTATCATTTCTGGTGAATAAATGAATAGTTCGGTCGTGGCGGCAAAATGTAGCAGAAGTTGGGAGCTCCACAGCGATAGCATAAAGGCAAAGATGGTACATAATAAAAGTATGCATATGTTCAACATACGAAATAATTAATTAACAATAGGAAACCTTACACTACTATGCTCCGCCATTTGAAATCTATCGCCCATCAACTTTTAACAGACAAATATAAACGACAAAGGTGGGCGCGGAACCTAAACATCATTTTCAAATATAGGCGAATTGCTAATAATATGGTCAGTGTAAATTGTCTTTTATCAAAAGCTGGAAGAGTAAATGAACAGTCGTGGACACAATTCCATGTTGTATATTTTCCAGTGTTTGTATACTTGTAACTACAATAACTACCGCCCATATGGGCCCAGGACACCGCACTTAAAGACTTACTTTGAACAAAAGTACCAGTATATTAATGATACATCTTCAATTATTAGCCTCACGGATTATATGCCCATTTGATGAGATACATTAGTTCCAAATTGGGAATGTCTATAGGGTTACCTGGTACAAATTGTATCACGAATAAATAGAAATTGCGAAAGCTGATACCTTTAAAAAACATCATAAATCATCCCACCTGCCATTTTATCAAAATACCTGCAAAAAGCAAGCTTTATTAAGATACTATACAATATCTCAACCAATTTACATGGTCGGTTACGATATACTTAAATTTCCCATAATTAACAAAAATACGTTAATAGCACAAAAAACCACGAATTTTTTTAAAAGTTGGGCGGATGATTTGTGATATTAATCAGAGATGATCTAAGAATAGATTTCATAAATTAGAATACAAATTAAAGTCACTAATTGCCTTTGTTTTTGTTTATGTTTATGTGTTTACAAAGCGGCTATATAATTGATGTTAACCCTGACAAATAGGCCTTGTAAATTAATCTACGGCTAGTTGTATCAGCCGGTGTGTAGCACCGACGTGTGTTTATAGATTACAGCAAATTGAAGTGAAGTACGTAAGCAAGGAAACAGAACACTAGGTAGAATGAACGGTGCTAAAGATAGAAGAATAAGCTGACTGTATTGATGTCAGGAGTAATTTAAGGTCGAGAAATCGTAGCTTGCTTGAACAACATTATACAGGATTGCTGATGATGAACGCGAACAAAATACGGGGGGGGGGGAACGGCAATTGTGTTTACAGGGTTACATTAAAACATTTTATGGTTCCGAACAAACTATTTACAATTTGATCAAATCGGTATTTGGTTGGATATGTAACAAGCTATAAGCCATCACAATCTGTATAGTTTTAGTCATTTTATTATCATCATCATGCAGTTAGCAACGACTCAAGAGCAATCACTCGGCATCGTTTCGTCTTTATGCCGTAAACGTTATGTCAACAGTGCGGTGTACATCTATTCACCAATGCTGTGTATCATATGGGCCGATACTTTACTGCACGTGAAAACCGAATAGGATTAACACAGATGAAATCCAGAGTGTTTATTAACGCTTCATGCCAAATATGTGTTGCCTGGCAGTCACGAAATTTATTAATGAAAGTACAATAAACTTTCGCACTGTGCCACATTAAAATAATTATATTGTTCTGTCATGCATCACATGGTGGTATATTGGACTATAATTTTACACTCTACTTCAAATATGTGTCAGTTTTGGGAATTTGAAGTTACTGCTTTGTAAAAGTACTGTACTGTTTGAAATTGTACAAACAAAAAATACATTGAAAGTTATGTAATCCAGTGTTACTCTGAAATTCACCGCATCTTTGTATCATCACAGTGTACAGTCACTGTTCTGTTCTGTTCGGCGTGTCTAAAAATGTACACTACACTGCACTCCACTTCTTCTGATCTAAACCATTAGTGATGTGGCATAACATTGTACTCCACTACTGTCAATTATACTGTATTCTGCTGTGATGTAGTGTTCGAATAATGTTATGCACTATGGCGTACAGTTATGCATTTTCCGCTCTACACTCAGTAAACTACCATTTCATTCATAACATACCATATCAAAGCATGCCATACCATTAAAGTGTGTACCATGTGATATTTGTGCCACGCTATCAGCCACCCACCCACTCACTGATTTAGAAGACTGGTAGGACTGAACAACACGCCGTATCCGCATGGTCTATGTACCACACCACACCACACCACAACACAACACAACACAACACAACACAACACAACACAACACAACACAACACAACACACCACACCATACCATACCATAGCATAACACACCACACCACACCACTTCACATCATACAGCATCATATTACCTCTTGATGTTAGGTCCAAATCATCAAGGAATGTTTTTCGTAACTCACTAAATGATTTTCTTCACCTGATGTGAATATACTGCAACTCATGTCGATGTACAATGTATATATTTTCATAGATATTTAGGGTTTTTTTCACTGCCCACTTTATACTTTGTCATGTATCTATTTGTAAATTTTATGTACAGTGTCTAAGGAGACAGACTTGATTAGCAAGTAGCTATTTTGCTGGTCTCATTTTACCTACCTGAAAACATGTATTATTTTATTTTGTCTACAAATGTAAAATTTAATAAGTAGGTAATAAAGAAAAAGATATCATACCACACCACACCACACCACAACACAACACAACACAACACAACACAACACAACACAACACAACACAACACAACACAACACACACCACACCATATCATACTATACAACATTGACCACATGTTTTTGACATTCACTGATCGGTCTATTTGATCAGCAGATAAATCTTTGTCACAGCGATTATGACCATATAGTTTCACTGTCAATGGTTTAAAACTTAATGTAAGTAGAGAAGTAGATAACTATGTGTGTATGTGTTGAATTCTGAAATAATCTGACAGTGAACGTGTGCAAGAACAATGGTATTAACGACGACTACGTGATGGTTATACTCCTTACAATGCTATAATATTAAGATTATTAAAAAAATGTCACCAATTTAAAACCTGAAGATTGGATGATATATAGGTGTGACATACATAGATGACAGGACTGTACTCTCTTCGACAACAAAGTCGTGCTCTACGTGAGGAAATATGAAATAATGTAATTATACTTGTGAACAAATTTTTATTTTATTTTGTTGAATAGGCTATAAACACTATTTGACCATTAATTCATCTTATCATGACATGTGTCTATTTAGAAAACAAGAAAAACACGATACGTGTAGATAACGTGTGTGTGTATGTGAGAGAGAGAGAGAGAGAGAGAGAGAGAGAGAGAGAGAGAGAGAGAGAGAGAGAGAGAGAGAGAGAGAGAGAGGAGTGGAAGAAAGGAAGGTAGTAGACAGAAAGAGCATGTGCGTGTCGCGTGGATTGCACTGGGAGAAGAGTCAGAAATGAGAAAGCGAAAGGAGAGAGGCAGACACCGACACAAAACAGAGAGAGAGAGAGAGAGAGAGAGACAGAGAGAGAGAGACAGAGAGAGAGCGAGAGAGAGACAGAGACAGAGAGAGAGAGACAGAGAGAGAGAGAGAGAGAGAGGAGAGAGAGGGAGAGAGAGAGAGAGAGAGAGAGAGAGAGAGAGAGAGAGAGAGAGGGAGAGAGAGAGAGAGAGAGGAGAGAGAGAGAGAGAGAGAGAGAGAGAGAGAGAGAGAGAGAGAGGACAACAAAATAGGCAACAGAGACAAGGGGATTACACACAAAAAGGTATAGACAGCAGAGATAGAGAGAGGGAGAGAAAAAGAAAAAAATGAGAAGGAGCGACAGAGAGGGGAGAGATATAATTAGGAGACGACAGGGACATGACTTATTATAGGAACAGCGTTAAATATCACGATATACTAAGGACGAGGAAAAGACACGCATGAAAAACATAGATAGGGATAGATATAAATACAGACACAAGTGGACAGAGACGTAGATATGGGGACACGTACAAAATAGATCAACTTGTCCGAGTAAAAAATTCATAATCACATTCTTTCTAAATCGACAACCTATTCATCACTTGGATGATACAAAGTTTGAAAAAAGAATACAAATATGAAATACTAGAAGACTGTGTCAATATCATTTGTTAGTACTGGAATGTCATTTACTAGAATATTACAAACTTTACGACACACCTAATATTTTGTCAATTTTCCGAATGGATTATCTGTCACCGTGTATGAATGTAGGCATGATTGATGGCAACACTATCTCCTTACTTATATATCATTAAGGTATATTAAGAAGTGCGCCACCACCGGCCACTATCGAAATAATTTTCCAACACACACTAGTAGTCGCAAATCATTAGATTTTGTACACTACGCCCTCTTTCGCAATGTTACAAAATTCAATCTTCTGTTGTTTATGGTGGCGCTTTTCATTTCAAATGTGAGTTTATACATACTTTTCCTCAAAAATATTTGTAGACAAAACATTATCTTCTTAAATAATAAAGCAAAGCTCTGGACCATTTGGCATATATGTATACATATTAAGACACAACGGCGTCCATGTGTACTACTTGCACACTTTGCTTTGGATACCCCACGGTTTCTCTTATAAAGAGCGTTTGGAAAAAGTTGTAGACCTTTTTCGTCTTCTCAATCCTGTGATGTTGGGATAGAGAAATGGAGATACGTTGTCAACACACTACTGGAAAACAGCTGCTATAGGGGCTGTCAGTAACGAGGTAAGGTTCTACACGTGGCGTGTTGCACGCATTGGCAGTCAGTAGTCAGACCACCGTAGTCGTCCAGGGTCCTCGCTAGAAGCAGGTGGAGGCTACAGAAAAAACATCGTGTTGGGAGTTTTGGTCAGGTCTGGTAGGCGGCTATGGGGGGGGGGGGTGTTAGAGAACACAAGGCACCCCAAGTATGATAGCGGTCATGATCAAAATAGGTCATTCGGATTGTATTAATGTGATTTTTGTAGAAGTTGAATTAAACTCTATTTGTGCAGAGCTGCGATGGTTGGACTTTATATGCAGTGGTCGAGATTGGGGTGCAAGAAGTATGTAAAAATTATTGATAAGTTGTAAAGACATTTGTGCTAGGAATACATCGATATTCGTGAAACTTTATTAGCGTACTAATTTTTTGAAAGTGTCCTCTTTACCGTAAAATTCTCAACCCTTCCATCATCTAGTCTGAATACAACTTTACGGGTTGGCTAATATTTTGACCATCAATCACTCGACGCCCAGGGAGTTCACTTTCATCCAGGCTTAGCCCTCTCTGCAAGTGGCTTGATCTTATAGACCCTAAGTTCAAGTTGAATTTCTGAATTAGTGAAGTGCAATGTCTTCAAAACCAACAAAAATCGAATTTAGACAGATAATTGAACTAATTAACACCTTTTTGTTAGCGTGGCGTCTGTCAATCATCACGGCGTGGAGTTAGGATCAATTAGTCCACTGGTAACGCCGTTGACGTGTCCATCTAGTTACTCGGTATGCAACTAATGGTTGTTAACGATAGAGAGAAACGAACTGGTAGCTAGCTGGACTGGCTTGCAAGTGTATTCAGTTTCTACGACGCGAGTTCACAGTGCTCGTGTGCTTCTGTGTTGATGTCACAAAATATTTCCGGATCCCAAACAGGAAAGTCTAGAGAGTTCCGACTCTCTCAACATTTTCATTTTAAAATAAAATATGTTTTGACAATTGAGGTACAAAGTTTGGTATACGAAGTAAACATCCAAAATTCGCCCAACGGGCGAATTACAAAGTTTTGGTCAATGGCATGCATTTGTCATACCATTCGTTTTCCTTTTCCAGAACAGTGTTGTTTCATCGGGATTGCAGTGATGCAAATTTGTAAAGTTGACAGCCTGAACAACTTGAACCTAACATGTATATACAAGACAGGTTTGGTGACTTCATGCACTTGCATCGCATGGAAAACGAAATTATAAACGAAATTATCACTGAAAAGACGAATGGAAAGTAGCAGAAACAGTTTTGAATTTTTTGTGTCTTGATCTTGTATTTTCATGAGTGTGTGAAACGTTTGATTGTTTTTTTTTTCAATATCAAGTTAGAATTGCTCAACAAAATCGTCAACACTGTATAGTAATGGCATACTACCATAAGACAGAACGCCGCAACAAAGCTAGACAAAGAAACTGGAACGACAGAAAATGTAAAACAACAAAACTTTGAATTAAGGTACAGTTACGTGTATGTACTGTACTGATATCCGTTGTTTCTTTGTATTATATCTTAGATTTTATACCACATGTAAACTCAAAGTGTGAATGACGTACAATTTGAATATAATATTTGGAAGGAGGCTAAATAAAAAGATAAAGGTAAAGTTGTTGTGATTACAAACTTAGTCTGCCTGTTTCCGTTCGACGAAATGAAAGAAACGAATCAAGAAACTCCAAATCACACGTAGCTGTACTAGAATTTTAATAAAACACGTTAACTGGCAGCGAAGTTGACACGCAATACAATATTTATTATTTATTTCAATAATTGTTTTAAATTTCGATCAAACAAGAGAAATACATCTATCTTTGTCTATTGGCAGACTTTAACCGATCTGTGTTGGAACCGCCATATGTTCGCTTACTCAGTCTTCAGAAAATACTTCAGTCTGTATCAGTTGTATATCAACATTAACGTTTAATCTCTACGATTACAACCTGGATGATTTGTTATAATCTCCAGAAAATTAATAAAAACAGAAGCAAGAGATAACTTTGTCAGGAAAACGGTTGGCCACTTTATGGTATGGAATATAGTCTGTTTTTACATCGGTATTCAGACCAGACATCGAAGGTCAAAACTAGCGGCGAACAAACAGTTCTGGTTTGTATAGTGACTCTGAGAAATGACATTCTGTCAAAGAGGAGTATTTCATGGTTTTTAATCTTTCCTTACAGGAGATAAGAAAACACAAACAAGCACAGAAATAATAAAGCAAATGTCTCATTTTAAAGACTTAATTCTCACGTATAACATCGTCGCATCATCGTAACATAAAGTTTTTTGAACTGGAAAATCTATCAAACTTTCATCCCCTGACATTTAACTCTCTACTGACTAAAATGGTCAGTTTTAACATCATAACCATATATATAAATGAATGTAGAGTCTTTTATATCACCAGTTATTGCAAAAAGAATGTCTGTCAAGAAGGTTGCATGGTTTATGGAATGACACTTTGAGAAAATAAATATTGTTATATATTTTGTAATGTGTACACAACAGAACATTTATGCCATACAAATTCAGAAGCGTATATATACATGGAAAGTTCCTTCATGTTCTCGGTGTTTTTCACGTGCTGTTGTCATGATTTTATGAACAAAAACGTAGACCCGTTCACAATTTCTTGAAGGGGCCGAGAACATTGCTTGTGTCATCAATGGTTAACAGACTTCAGTTTTGTCAAGTATTAACATTTTAATATCAAGGGAGATTTGAGAAAAAATGAACATTTCTATCAGCTCTACACGTCGTATTATCAAAGTCACAAAATGTAATAATAGATGATAACCTTATTGAAGTCAACCATACAGATTTGCCATCTATTGTGTCAAATTCGCATAATTTCACTCTTTCCTTTCTTGCAAATATCACGAAATGTGTACATATCTTTTAGTATAGCAAAGTCTAGGAGACTCTTGTCACTTTTCCCAATTAAAGCCATCAAAACCCGAGTAATTACAATTTTCTATTGCTAAACATTTCAAATATTATTGATATGAGTTCATTATACTTGTCGGTAAAAAGTAGCCAATACAATTCAATGACGATAGATCAGTGAGCACTAGTCTGTTGACAGTGGTTCGTACTTATTTTCGCTATCTACGGTAAATAGAGCACTGTGGGCGGGATTTTGAAAGTGAGTGCAAAAGAACAGGTATTGAATTTGTGAAAATTTTGACTAGCACTCTGTCTATGGATGTTTTTATAGGTAATACGGGGTTTTCCTGTATTCTTCAAATGTACACACTAGACTTAGCCTTTAATACAGTTGTGTGGATTTGCCCCTCCTCACACAAAAGTGAAAGTAAGATAATATCTAGACGATTTGATTCCAGGCTAATAGTAGAACTGGCTACGGCAGTAAGTCTAAATGATTCTCAATCTTATACTACTGGGTACTGGGTGTTCATATTTTTGGGAATGAACCTGAAACAGTTGTCATGGTTTACGTCCCCCGTAAATATAACGTGACATAACATGCATCAGCACGAATACTGGGTATCATGTGCTATAACAAGTAAGAAAAAACAAAACGTAAGGGTTTTAAAAAACGCCCCATTTGTGCACAAGTAAGCTTAATTAACGCGAAGAATGAAAACCAAACGAAGTTTTGTCAAAGATGAATAAATTATACTGAAACGTAATTTCTAAATGAGGTTCTGGAAGTACAGACATGGTGGTGAAAGTTATATCAACTTTATAAAGGAATCTACTGCGAAAATCCACTCCAGAGCTCAGCGTGTAAAGGAAAAACTTCATTGTAACGTCACCATGGAATATGGCAAGCCGTAGAAGCCAAATTCCTTTTCTGACCGTAATTTTTTTGTATTTTTCGACTTCGCGGAATATTTGCAACCACCTATTTGTTGTATTTCGAAGGAATACGTACTTTTATTTCATGTTTAAACTTACTTCATTCAATTAAGTTTTTATTTTTTTTCAGATTTTGGTGACATGGGATTTTTAGGTTTTCTGTCTATCCAAGTTGTTGTGTTTACATGGGGAAAAATCCAAAACTGAAAAGTTTTCAGTTTTTAAAAAAAAATAATATAATACATATTGTTTTGAAGGGGGGGGGGTTGATGAAATGAACAAAGCTACAACCGGGAATAGGATAATACTTTTGGTCTGTACGACTTTCCATACTTGGAAGATGAAAAGCTTAGACATTCAGTTTCATACTGCATGTAAATGTACATATACTGTAGGACAACTCAACCAGTACTTATAACCAACATGTATCGCAGCACCCAAATATTTTGATTTCATTATCGACATAGTTAACATTAGGACTTCCTGCCGAGTTGAAACAACAATATTCGCACTGTAATAAAACCCGAGATAAATGCCTCCTTTTAAAATCTCACTCTCCTGAAGATGTTTATTGCTAAAATGCCTCTTTTTGCAGTCCGAAGTAAAACAAAGAGAATTGGATTGAAGAAATGTCAAGTGGCCCAACAGCCAGCGAATTGAGAAAATTGCATCAGAGTTTTAATGTGTTAATGCAATTCTACTTCAGAGAAATTTGGGAAGGTTCTTAAAGTTGTATCCCCTCTCTCGGTGCAATTTCTCTCAACGCAGGTGGTCTGGGCTACGATCAGTTCGAAATGGCTTATAATGTATTTCTACCTCCAGCCAATATAGTGTGTAACCCAGTCCTACCTAATATAATTCAAGCGTATGAAATAAAACATCGGGCGATCTCTTTTTGCCTGACAACCAACCAATCGGTGATTTGTTTGGCTAAAGCCTGGCGGTAAATCACCCACAACCAGGACTTCAATTGTAGACACCCCCACACGATTTACCTAGACCAGCTGACCTAGCTAGACTAGATTTCTACATTCACCCCCTTGGATCAATTATATACGAGCAGCATATATCGAGAATACTTCATAACTGGGTAACATTTAGAACAGTTAAATGTCTCCAAGCAAATTTATAGTATCATATATATATATATATATATATATATATATATATATATATATATATATATATATATATATATATATATATATATATATATATATATATATATATATATATATACATATATATATCTGTGTGTGCATGTGTGTGTGTATGTATGTATGTATGTATGTATGTATGTATTTATGTATGTATGTATGTATGTATGTATGTATGTATGTATGTATGTATGTATGTATGTGTATATATATGTGTGTGTATGTGTATGTATGTAGGTAGGTAGGTGCGTGCGTGTGTATGTAATGTTCGTCCGTCCGTCTGTCTGTCTGTCTGTCTGTCTGTCTGTCTGTCTGTCTGTCTGTCTGTCTGTATGTATGTATGTATGTATGTATGTATGTATGTATGTATGTATGTATGTATGTATGTATGTATGTATGTATGTATGTATGTAACCGTCCATAGTATGTAAAATCAACAGAGCCAGAATTGTCCAAAGAAACATTTGGCAAACACTTCATCTTTTACTTTTTACAAAGAGCTTTACAAAAGCTATCGAATTACACATTTTTGTCAAACATTCGAAGTATTTTGATCTTGTAAAAATTAGTCTCCAGGGCGCATTCTTCCATGGACAAAAATCCCTTGATTGTTGCCCGAAGAAGCTCTGTTATTCCGGCTACTCTTGAAAATCTTTTTAAATAGATAGTTGTTCGCCAACTTGTTTGATTCTAATCAGTTTTTATACCAGTAATAATCTACAATACAGTGTGTGACAGTGGGTCTAAAAAGTGAATTTTGATGAAATCTGTTATTGCAAAATTTGCCATTACAAAGGTTTGTGTTGTTCCGATGTTACTAGATATTAATTACTGAGATATTGTAAGATTTGGTGATTTCAATTACTCTATCTGTGATAGGCAAGTACGAAATAAAACTCCGATTGATTAAACGGTGTAACCATACCACCCCTCCGCCTTTTCCCATTTGCCTGTTGCCTATATCAACAACAATTGCACGCAATATTGCGTGATGTGTATGGATATAGCTTAAACTCAAACACAGCCAACATGCCTCATTGTTGAAAAGCTTAAACATACACAATATTTAAACAGACCAATTAAAACGGTCATTATACAGGACACACACACACACACACACACACACACATACACACAAAGTGGTTGTCAAATCTGGAAGGATATACAAATTATTACTGTTATACATGTAAAACAGGCGGATAGTCTTAAATTTGGCATGAATTTGAATATTGATCAATTTGTTTTGCTCAAATCTAATATTTACACAGTCAAGACTAGAAACTACTAATAACTACAAATGTACAGAATATTGAATTTTTTTTTGAATAATGTATAGAATATCGCATTTGTAACTTGATATTTGTACCAGGTATTATTAGAGATATATAGATGTATAGTATGTCTACACAAAAACGCACACCAAACAAACACATACATATTTACTTACACACCTACACACACACTCACATACATACATACATACATACATACATACATACATACATACATACATACATACATACATACATACATACATACATACATACATACATACATACAGACAGACAGACAGACAGACAGACAGACAGACAGACATGGTGTTTACATACGATGTACACATATATATCTGTTTGTATGAGTATGTATGTGTGTCGATGGGGTGGAAGTGTGTGATTGTACTCTGTGTGCCATTGCAAATATGTTAGACACTATATGATAGCCTTTCTCCAATAAGATGTACTACTGAGGAGAAACAACTCTCTGCATAAAAAACTCAACGATTGTTTATAACAAATTTCTATTAATTCATTAGACTGTCGACAGTCGCTCGCGCCTTTTTCCCTACGTTTTATCTAAACTCCGGTCCGGCGCAACACTAGTAATAGTATAATCGCAAACTGATATCGAGGGCCGTATGCTCGGGCCTTCGGCCCTCGACCTCGGGCCTTCGGCCCTCAATTTGCGATTAGACTAGTGTTGCGCGGGATCGGAGTTTAGATAAAACTTTGGGCAAAAAAGGCGCGAGCGACTGTCGACAGTCTATTAATTCATTACAATACACATGATACATGTACTATCGTAGTCGATGTTGTACCAGGATTGGTTCTTTCGCAATATGAGGTCACGTGTCATCTCTACAATAAACTATGAGGTCAGTCACAGTATACGAAGACCAAGTGTTTGTAAAACGACACCATTACGTAACATGTACAGCTGTATTTTGTAATTGCATCACGAGGAGCCCAGGGACCGTTTTACAAACAAACAAATTCACAAATTCATAAATGAAAATAAACATTAACAAACAAACAAACAAACAAACAAAATATGCGTGAATTAGAAGATAACCAATAACTATCTATAAATATGTATGTATATTCATTTGTTTATGGTATTTACATTCACTCATGCATATTTTGTTTGTTTGTTAGTCCGTTTGCGTTTATTTTAGCTGTTTGTTTGTTTGTTTGTCTGTCTGTCTGTCTGTCTGTCTGTCTGTCTGTCTATCTGTCTGTCTGTTTGTTTGTTTGTTTGTTTGTTTGTTTGTTTGTGTGTGTGTTTGTTTTTTGTTTTTTTGTTTGTTTTTTTACATGATTCCTGGGCATCCTGTGAGTGCATCAATATACTACTTATGTGTGTTATCAAATTATAATTTCTATATGTTGATACATCATATCAACGTACAATAAACAATGGGAAATGTGAAATTTACTTTTAATACTGATTGATATCGGATACGAGTGTGAGTAGCGGGTGTGTGTACATACATATATATATACGCTTGTGTGTCACGATGTGTGTGTGTGTGTGTGTGCATTATTACGATGACGAAAGTGACAAGGGGGGGGGGTATATGTATATATTATCTTTTGATAAAAGACTTCATATATAAAACCCACGTAGTTTCGTATTTGCATCGACTTGTGCCTGATGTTATGTTTAATTAAATCTCAATACAGAGGTGACAGACATACGCATGTGCAGTTTCCCTATGCTTGTTGATGTCAACAGCAAGCCTTTAATAGGTTTAGGTTCAGCCAGGACCTCATCGAGTCACTTATTTGCTTTGCCAAACGTTCTATGCCACATACATCAAAATCACGAATGCGAATGACGATTCAGTGTAATTATGCAATGTGTAATTATCATAGGAAATATGAATTATACAGAGAAACGTTCAGATATTTTACCTTTGAACTCTGGTTTAGAGATAAATTTCCGTCTAAAGCAGAAACTGAGAAATGGGTGTTGGATATGTACTACTTATAGTCAAATTATCGTCAATTTTTTAACATTTGTTAATATGGGAGCTCAAACAATGCAATATAAGAAAAATACAAATTTTTAATAAAACATGATCCGAATGACATTTTCTCAACAATGTCGATTAAATAAGTTATGCATGCATTACCTAGCTCCAAATTTGACAACATATAATAGCTACGACAATTTCAATCATTACCTAAATGTAAGGTGAATTTATAAGCTGCTATCATTCTATTAGTCGTAGGTAAATGTTGAGATAAAAAGAAAACTGGACTGTCTTCCCAACTCAAAATGTTTTTAAAACTGTGACTAGATTTCATTCTGTTAACAGAGCATCAAGTTTAAGGTATCGAACTTTTAAAATTTTGATTTAAGATAGGTAATGAGCCCTGCAATGTCCCTATACAGGGAAATTCTCTTTTAGGAGGATCCTGGTAATTTCTAACTATAAAGTGGTTTGATATTATCAGAGAATTGCTTAATACTGTCAGAGAATATGTGATATTATCAGAGAATATTTGATATTGTCGAAGAATGGTTGACCATTACAGAACAAAATATATTCCGAGAAGATATTTTGAGTTTCCAAGTGAGGCAAACTTTCCTAATTTATTTTTAACCGATAACACTGATACCATTCAAAGGTTAGCAGCTTATGTTTTCCATGCTATGACATTGCGCAAAGAAGTTTATGAGAGTGAATAATCCTGTAATTATTGTCCTTATGACTGCATGTATGTTTTCTTGTTTTTGTTATGTATATATTGAATGTTTCGTTATTTGGGCCGATGGCCTTGAACTACGAAATAAAGAGACCATTAACTTAAAACTTAAGAATGGTTGAGCAAGACTTTATACTGTCAGGGAATGTTTGGAAATATTTGATATTATTGAAGAATGGTTCAGAAAAGCTTGATATTGTCAGGAAATGTCTAATGCTGAAAACGAGCCTTATGGGTAACTTTTTTCTTAGTTTACGCCATAGTGGTGTATGGTGATGGGAGAAGGGCCATCACGGTGTCTTGTTCCACGAATCACGAAGGCATCACATGTAGAAAACAGATCTCGTCCACGCTTCACCGGTATACTAGTATCACACACATTACGATACCATCTCCTCCTGAATGCATGGGGAGTTCTTGTGGTTGAACATTGTGTGTGGTAACATAGCTGCTAGCTCCATGCCAATCAGTACATTAATTAATTAAAAACGTTAATTGAAATATGTGAAAGTTGGACATTAAGTGGATTCTCCTCTAGACCTGTGGCATACCAGAGGGCAAAGATCACTCTAGTAAAGTACGTTTACCGACATATTTCAGTGGTCCAATCCAATCATGAATAAATTAGATGACATACCACAACCCTGTTGGAATTCCTCTCGGGAGGGTGTAAATCTTATTTTTGCGGATGACCTCTAGATGACCTCTCAGTTTGAAATTGTTAACAATATTGGGGTTATATGTTAGAGGTATATGAATGAACAGAATTAGAATCTATCTGTAAAGATGTACTCTAGCAGTGCTATCATTGATATGGCGATGTACGCAATGGCTGTAGACTAGCCAAGGGTGGTACGAAAAGATAAATACACATCTGTAAAAAAAAACCTGTAAAACACCACATACTATTGAATATAAGCACCACTAACACCATTACCCCTACTACGACCACCACCAGGACCACTTTTACGAATACATCTACGATCGTCATCACCGTAATAACTATGGCCACCCCTATGACCACCATCGCTAACACAATCACCACGACGATTATGACCACCATCACGAGCATCATCACCACTACCACCAGGACCACTGCCACTAGGACCACCAGCACGATCATAATCACTACTACCACAATGCCCACAGCCACGATCATCATGACCACCATTATGATGACCATCAGCACCAGCATTATGGCCAACACCAGGAAGTTGTTTTTATAGTGATCCACACAAAGTCTTATTCTTTTTATACAAATGAAAACAAAATCTTCTACCGCGTTGTCAAGTCTAGAATTAGAGGTAAACATACTTTCTGAGGTTCATGCTATGTATTTAGACATACTATCAGTACATTTGCTAAACGATAACTCGTCTCGTAAGTCTTATACTTTGTATCATGGGACCATACACTCTTTTTCAAAACATTTAGTTCTTTTTCTTATTTTTCAGTATAGACTTTGGCCACCAAGGTACACAAGATGTCGAGTCATATCCTTCCCTATTTCCCTCAAAATGCAAACAACTACTATAAAAGGAAATTTTGAAATGCCATATTACAAATTGTATTGCAAATGGTCATATAATGCTGACTCAGCATGTTTAAACTGTGTGCTACAATGGTTCGCCAACTCAAATGTATACTGCAGGGCAAAGAATTTTCGTCTACAAGAGATGTGAAATTGTCAAAAATGACTGGTTCCAATCTATTCATTGTAATTAACCATCTGTATTAGCAGTTTTAACTTATATGGAAATCCTTGTTTTCTTTCCTAATAACCGAAGTCAACTTAACCAACAGAGTTGTACTACTGATATATATTCCCAGTTATGCACTCACAAGTTCATCTTAACGGTTTAGTTAAACCAATGTATTTGAAAGTTTATTTCAAAACACTTCGACCTGTAGATAAAACGTAACCCCCACCTCACCCCGCAAACACATATTTTTTTAAAAAACAAACAAACAAACAAACAAACAAACAAACTAGAAGTGAGGCAATAGGAATTTCGTTCAGTGGTTTTGGAGGGAAAGTTTTGGTTGTGACAGTTAATTATGGTGTATGGGCTGACCATAAGATTTTACCATATATTCTTGGTTGAAGTCTGCGATGCCCCTAGATCTGTACTCAACTAAATAATAATGTACATGAGTAAATGCTGTTGTGTTGTAAACTTGCGGTCTATACACAGCTCTATTTACTCAGCCTTTTCAACTTATCTCGGCAATTTTGTATTAGACATTACAGAACAAAGAACACACCCTGAACAAACGCTGGAGGAAAAAATTTACAGTGATTAACCTTCGTTTTCATGGGCACGGAAAATCCAGACACTGCCTCCAAGCGACAAATGATCCGCGGTGATCTTACTCTACGGTATGCAATAGATGTTATCGTCGACTTCAGATGCAGAAAATCACTTTCAACAACTCAGAACTTGCAAATCGTAGATCAAAACATGTATCATCGCAACTACCGTGTATGACTACAACTAGAACTGACGCCAACATGAAAATCAACCAACCAAAAATGGCATTGACAATTGGACAGCAACGATAATATTGATAACGATGTACACAACGTCATCTATAACAGCAAGCATGCAGCAGCAGCAACAGCAACAACAACAGCGACAACAACAACAACAACAACAACAACAACAACAACATTATCATCATCATCATCATCACCACCATCACCACCACCACCATCATCATCATCATCATTATCACCACCGCCACCACCAGCTGCTAAAACAACAACAACAACAACAACAACAACAACAACAACAACAACAACAAGAACAACATTAATAATAATAATAACAACAACAGCAGTGACGACGACGACAACAACAACAACAACAGCGATTATGACATCAACGGTGGTGGTGGTGGTGGTGGTGGTGGTGGTGGTGGTGGTGGTGGTGGTGGTGGTGGTGACAACAACAAAAGCACAGTTAGCGTTACGCAACAAGAACAGCGCTGACATCAAAGAACAAGCTAATTACAAAATAATTTGCAAGTATGTAGAAAGACAACCACATCTCAACTCCAAAACTTAATCTGGATTTCTGCTGTGAGCTATCAACTAAACCCAACCGGTCAAACATGCGTCCACAGTCACTACTGACTGACAATGCACTCTTTGTTTTAAAAAGATTTGTAGCCGTCAGGAAATAATTAGCTTCGAATTATAAAGTTGGTACAGAAGAAACGTTTATATGCATTTTGTGAAAACTAATAACTAAGTGATTAGACAACATTTGACATCGGAATATGAAAATCGACGCATCGAAAAGATCGAAGCTGTGTATGTTGTGCAGTTAACTTTACCTCTCAAAACGTTGTATATCAAGTCACTACTTCTTATCTACATAACAGTTCATTTTTTAAATCGTCTACCACAAATATTTTCTTAGATTCCATTCCCCAAACAGAATAACTGAGTGACCATTCCATCTTACTTTAATGATTTGGTAGGCAGTACGCCGCGATTTAGTAACCATGGCGATGTTGGAATTAGAGTGAAACACTATCGGCTTCTCATAGATAGGAGTGTTTGTTTGTTTGTAAAATGAAACCTTATTCCTCAGCAGAAACTCCAGCTAAGATTTGAGATTCTCTGCAGGAAAGTCACCCGGATTATATTTTGTCAAACGGGAACATGAGGCGGGAACATTTAATATGTTTAACCTAGCTGTAGATATCAACAGGCCCCTGGATACGCATTTTAGAACGTTGTGTACGATACTTCATTAAACCCTTACACTCCAAGGCAAGTGAGGAGATTCGATGAGGACTCAAAATATAATAAATTTGCCGCCATAATCATCACTTTAAACCAGATATTTAATAATTCAGAATTTAGAATTAGTATTTTGATTTCATTCCAAATTCAAGTTATAACTTTACAAGAAAGTTACACAAAAGATAAAAAAAGATCTCAAATAAAATCTAGCATCAAACATTTCTCTCAGGTTTCTGACCTTTTTGTTTTCAATAATGTGCAGAATGCTATTCTAAATTCTGACGCGATGCAAATTTTTGAGCTTGACTTAGTTTTTCCACCTTCTTTTCCTTTGGTATTAAGATTTATTTATGACTGAAAACAGGTTCACAAAAACAGAAACCTAGTACTTTAGTTGTGAAGGACGTCGGAAATATTGAATGCAACAGTGGAATATACGGAAACGGAAGTCAAGTACACACTGAATCAAATTCTCTTTACTTGAACGAATTTCAATGATTTTGTGCAAGTTTTTGTTTTCGTAGATTCGTTCTGTCCTTGGTAAAAACAACATAAAAACTTCCGAAGTGGCTTCAGAATGTAAACAGGCTACAACATTCAGCGGTCTTTGTCGTCCACTTTGTAACGTTTTGTAAATCCGTACATGGTCAATTGAGGCTAAGTTATACCTTTGTGATGAACAAAACCCCAAACTCTTCAAAATACAAAGGTATAAACATTCCTACAACTTAGACAGAAATCGATTACTGGTATGCAATTGAACCCGGCAAACGCTCTCGCCTCGTTGCCCTCCGTGGCGTTTTCTGAAAGAACCGGGTGGTTTGGTGGTAATACTTGTCCTGTTTTCCCACAGGTCGTTACAATGGAAGTTTTAGGGTCCGACGCCTTTTCTTTTGTATTTAAGGTCTCAACAAGTTTCTTGGATCAGGGAGCGTCAATATAAGGTAAATAGATTACGAATAAACTGCTGATCAAGTTTTTTTTCTCAAGTCAGAGGTAATTTTACATTTGTGGGAAAGTTTGACGATTTGGCATCGTTCGCTACCATAGACAACGGTATGACAGAACAAGCCAAAAAAAGTCCGGTGACCAAGAGAACTTTTAAGTGACATCTTTATACATTACACATTCTGTTCCATATGGCAACTTGATTTATGGGATCTATATACTAATGTAAACATATCTAATCGTCTGCTGATAGAGATTACAATATCATACATTAGCCGATATTTCGGACCTTACCATAAATGTGAGGTTTTTAAAACAAAGATACGCAAATTAGAGCATGGGCACGAACTGTTTCATTCATTGTTGTTAGAAATATAACTTTTCCAGGCAAAATAATGCTATAGAATACTTTACAGTTTCCATGAAGTTTTGATTGAGTCGTGTTTAAATAATGAAAATAATATGTTGTAACAAAACATGATGGTGTTTCACCAGTTTTCCAATAAAATACTGAACATAAAATATCTCACAGGAATATCTTAAAAGGAGTACTTTCGATTAGGATTAAAATCTGGGTGTGAAAAACGATTTTTTTTTCATAGTTATGGAAAAGTTGGTTCAGAATGTTAATGATCCCATGTAATCCTTACTAAGATTATACTAACGCGATGACCCAGGATTGAAGCATGGCCCTTTAAGTCTTTCCTGAAATTTACGGTTACACAAAGTGTGCTTATTTCATTTCAGACTTTTTAATGTAGACTTTACTTATTACCAACATGTCTTAATTCTTTGGGTTTATGAAGACTGAATGAAAATGTTCACATCAACGGTAATTAACTCACGTGAGCTGGTGTGATAATTTTCATATAGTATTAACTAACAGATCTGTGGGGGGGGGAGTATTTAGCACGTGATTACAATTACTGGTAAACTAAAGTTATAGGATTAAGAAAAAGTTGTATTTTGATTCAAAAACATATTAAAAAATAAAAATAAATGAAATTTTATTCTATATTTTATTGTCGATATTCCATCTACGAGTCATTAAAATTATTTGTCAAACTGGGCAAGAACATCGGTGGAAGGTCCAGTAGCTATTTCGGCAAGATTGGATTAGGTGGGGGCATTTCTTGGCTGTTTCGACATGGTCGGATTAATTGGCAAATCTTTTAGCTATTTCGACAATATCGAATTAGGTGTAACATTTTTTTACCTTTTTCGACAAGATGATAAAATTTGGAATATTCTAGCTATTTCGACACTATCGGATTAGCTTAAACATCTTTTAGCTATTTCGACAAGATCAGATTAGCTGAAACATCTTTTAACTATTTCGACAAGATCGGATCAAGATTTTGTTTGTTGAATTGTATGCTTAGTTAGGTTAAACCATTTATCTTAAAGCTATACGAGGGAGGACGCATAAAGGTCATGACACAGGAAATTCATCAAGTTTCAAATATCCACACGGACTCGTTTTTCCGACCATCTGACGAAATACTGGATTTTATGCTTCAAAGTCTAAATGAGGAGAGAGTAAAATCAGAATTTTTTTTTATTTTTTTCGGGAATTCCCTTCACCGGTCAATAAGTTTTACATCTCCAGGGGTTGGGTTCGCGTGCGGATGTTGGTTGCCTAGCAACGGCACAAAGCAAAGTACAGACGGCACACGTGCTGGTTGGCTGGAGATGACTTCGGGAACTTTAATTAGGCGTTACTTGTAATGAGAGTGGCACCACTTCATAGACGACAATTCGCCTATTTCTTTTAACGACGAAGTACTAAAAATGTAGATACTAGAAACTCGTAGAGATCTTTAGCTTTTTTTTTCATCATCAGTATAATGTAGGGGGTTTAAAAGTTAAAAACAAAGCAAAAAACCAAACACAGGGACTTGGCATACCTCGTCAACTAAAATCAAGTCGTTCTTGTACGATACTTTCATTTTCTAAATATTAAGGGTTTTTTTTAAAAAAATAATCCCTTTAAAGTTTGACTTGTACCGACTTGGATAGATCAAACTTTTTTAAAAGTTAATGTTGCAATTAAATGAAAGAGTAAAGAAACTACAACATTTCTAATTGTCTCATCGATATTAAGTGAAGACCCATTGTCAAAAGAACAGACGTGTTTTTCCCGTTCCTTATTTGTCGCTGAGTGATATTTAGCATGGCAAAATGGCTCGTTCCAATGGGTGCAATAAAAGTCAACAAAAAACGACCACTTTGGGTCGTATCCTTTTCATGTTTTTCACAAAACTGTCTTTGACTCATCATCTACCATAGTGTCATAAAGTTCACGTGCCGTGTGGTTCAAATTTATCAGATTCCAACGTCCTTTTATGTGTCATCTTCTTGCACTGTTTTGACCAGACGTACCGTAACACAGTTCGCTGAAATTGTTTATTTTCATGCAAGGGGTAACTCTGGAGCCAAAACCTAAGTTGACGACAAGCGCCAATTTAACTGTTAATTAATAGGTCGTAAGTGATGAAATAGTGGCTTGCAATGAACATTCTTTCTTTGTTGGTGAGACAGAGAAATAAATAGTAAGACACCACAAAATACGACTAGTCTCTCCGAAGAGTAAAAATAGAAACCGTCAATTCTTGTGTGGCCAGCTTTTAGGAGCGTATTCATCCCCGAATTTGGTGTATAGTACTATAGTAGTAAAACTCCACTGAAAGTGTCGCTCAAGAGATTTACACTATACTTATTCATTCTGGTACGAATTAACGTTTTGTCAGCCCGGAGACTTGTCAGGGACTAATTACCATCCTTTAGTTTGGATGGTTAGAGATAGCAATATGAAGACAAATTTCTGGGCTACGTTGTGTCATGACGTTCTACAACCCTTCTACACTTATAAACGGAAAGTCTAAACCTGCGCAAAATCGACCAAAACTCCAATGGAACTCTTAATCTTAAAAACAAATTATCTTCACCATCAGTAACCGTTGACGTCAAGGCTTTTGGCAAACGCCCTGGCCAATTATATTCGTATAATATTAACCTCAAGGAAATAGTACTTAATATGTATTTAAATATGTTTACGTATGATAGTTCCAATTGTGTTATTATAGGCTCATATTTATAAAATGAGATAACCTGGTGCTTGAACGTTTTTTGTAGCATGTAAATCATGGCAAGTGGGGATACAAAGAGAAGTATCCAAATTTATTTGTGCTATAGCTATTTCTAGTTTCCACATATCGACATCAATGCTTAGTCTAAAAGGCGGGTTTATCAAATGATCATTTTTAAAATTATGACATGACTGACGTGTATTTATTTTAAATGTGGTTTCTTCTTATATACTGCCATGTAGTATGATTATTAATTGTTATACAATTTGTATCTTTATTGGGTTTTTTTCATATGTCCTCTCCCAAAACAAGTTACCGACAAGTCCACCATACTTTCCACGATTCCATTTTCCCGCCTTCACTTTTGACGATACTGTTTTCTGTTATGGTAACATCCTAATATTTGATTAGTTGCGGTCAACCTGAACATAAACAATTATGAAATCTGTTATATGTAGTAAGTATAATAACGATAGACTAGGCCTGCTGATCCTAAATATACAAAATGTGAATGTCAACCCAATAGGATGTGGAGAGAACGTCCGTGTGTGTGTGTGTGTGTGTGTGTGTGTGTGTGTGTGTGTGTGTGTGTGTGTGTGTGTGTGTGTGCGTGAGCGCACGAGTCTGTCTGTCTGTCTGTCTGTCTGTATGTATGTATATGCTTTGATTTGATTTGCCAACTCTTGGCTACTAGTTTAAACGTCTAAGGAAACACGCATAATTTACGGCAGAGGGAGGGGGCTGGGGAGGAAATTGGAGGCAACGGACAATTTGGGTGCAAAGGGGATCTTGAAACTATTGATGGTCTGAATCGTGATCACGAAATATTTTGCTCATCATTTGAACCAAAATACACCTCAGGAGCTGTCATTTGCCGAATTTATTTTCAAATTGTTAAGCCTTTATTTGATTTACTATTAGGTGGATGACTGCCACAAGGATGTGTTTGTATATGTCTTAATATCTCTAGTGTATGTCTCCCTGTCTGTCTCTGTCCTTGTCTCTGTCATTGCTCTCTTCTCTCCCGCCCCCCCCCCTCTCTCTCTCTCTCTCTCTCTCTCTCTCTCTCTCTCTCTCTCTCTCTCTCTCTCTCTCTCTCTCTCTCTCTCTCTCTCTCTCTCTCTCTCTCTCTCTCTCTCTCTCTCTCTCTCTAGAGTACAATTGACTCTTTCAACAAAAGTAAACCTCAAGAGCAGTGGTTTACCTTGAACATTTGCAAAAATGTTCACTTCATTTACCTACCATATATTTAATCGTGAGGCAGTCGCTGGCTTAAAATCTATTAGTATTACATGTGTGATGTAGGTTAAAATCCAATCAATAATGTATTGAGAGTAAAATTGTGGTATTAAAGAAAATGTTCCAGGTCAGTACTCCATGGCTTTCAATATTGTGTGTGGTTTGAAATATTATACCTCTAAATGGCTTACTTTTAAAAAAAAATGCTCACTATGAGAGGGGGACACCCCTCCCACACCCTCTCCAACTTCAATAGCGACCATGGCGATGTTGTTTCTCCTAAAAAAAATCAAGATTAAAAGAGGAAACCCTGCTAAGTATCTCCAAGTACTATAGGTTACAACTCAATGTCAGTTGTCTACCTACAAAGCCCACATCTATTTGTGAAGATCTATGACTGTTAAGTATGGATGCCGAAGTTGATTTCCACTGTTAATTTCAGTATAGTGTACACGCATTTGTACATCTCCAGAATGCGTGGATGGGAGTGGGTTTGGGGTACTGTATAATTGCAAATATAAAAATCTCTCTATAACCTTGGGGAGGGGACCTATGAAAATTCTTGGGTTCATTTCGGATTTCAGGGAGGGGCATGAAATGTTTTGGGAGCGCGAAGGGGGGGGGGCGTATCAAAACGTTTTCTCCTCTACGCCCGCCCCGTAAATTCTGCTCGTTCTAAAGACTAACTTTGGCGATATTTTAAACTTACAGACTAGTCTGGGTACGACATCAATCTGATTAAAATGTGATGTAGGAATACTATTCAATTGCTTTATTCACCTGTGGTTTGGTTTCAATAGTTTGTGTTCTGGGAGCAAGCACCTTTGTTACGGGAGTGAGCATCCCTTTCTAGGTAGGACGAGGTGCTTACCCCCGAAACAAATACAATCGAAAACACACGAGAATATACGAAAATAGAGAAAAATATATAGCGATCGAACTGGATACATACATCAGATTTTAATCAGATTGGATACGACATATGGAATGATATCTTTGAAGTAAGTAGCAAAAACTAATATTCTGATTTTTTTAAACCCACGTGAATATAAAAATCCCGCTGTTTTGTTTTAGTTTAAAAAACAGGTTTGGTTACTTGCTGGTAGATGTTAGCAAACTTAAACAACTGACCCCCTCGTCTTCTGTATGTTTCCATAAAAAAACATCACATCAGCTTATAAATGTAAATCTAAAAAAAAATAAACTTGAATGTATATTAATCAAACAAAGATACAGTTTGATATAAAACTTGTAAAGAAATTTGTTATTTTACAATTTCAATTTGTAAAGTGAATATGAACTTTTATTAAAAGTTTGTTCGAGCTTTTTTCTGTATGCTGTGTTGAGGAATTTGACATTACATCTGAACTGTTAGGAAAAATGAATTACAGGCTCACTGTTTGTTTTCTTTTGACACTGTCCTTATTAGCTGAATTCTGGTGTTTCACCTATAGCCCCATATCTCCACCTAAAACATCTCACTTATCATATAGGATACCATGTACCGGAGACCATCGCCGTTTTTTATTTCAGTTTACGAGACAATTCAAGGTTTTAAAAAACATTATGAGAGGAAAAAAAAACTATCCCGATAGAATTCATATTCGAATCAAATTTCAATAAGTTTACTGATGAGAACAAACGAGCCTGAATTTCTGAGATCCTTTATGTCTGTAATGCACGCAAAGACAGAGAAACACGTGCTACTGAAATGATGTAATATTCAGTTCATGATTAAACTTAAATGTGACTTTTATATACACGTATTTGTAAGTATTTTTCGTTGTATATCGTCAGAAGCGGCTGCCTTGAAACAATTATTATCAAGATCTCAAAAAAAGGTTATCGAATTGTTACAAAATATTATTTTCGATATAATTTCTAACGTAAACTAAAAGTGTTACATTGTGAGTGAAAGGTTTACTCTCCTCGAAATGTTTCTGACTTAAAAACAACAACTTTTCAGCCGATGGGGGAACCGCATTCGTGTGCGTCAAAGGTACCATGACTGTTATACGTGCTGTATAGAATCATAGATACGTGCTGTATAGAATCATAGACCGTATGATAGAATGTAATTTCCTGTCGGGGTGAAATTCATATGAACATAGAAGACAGGACAAAACAAATTAGAAGATTGTGTGATTTATTTTCTGTGCCTGAGCTGAAATCTAAAACTACAGTTCATAGTTTTAAAGTCAAAATATGAAAAAGTGTATTACTGTCTGAGTGGAGGGGGAAATTCGAATCGCACTTTTTGGTTTTCGTACAAAACGAAAACAAAGGCTAATCACTTTATATGTTTCCCCCCGAGATTCTTTTCGTCCGAGGCTACTACCCATTTCCAACATCGATGACAGAATACAAGATATGGGAACTTCTCGATCGCTGGAGTTCAGACACTGGGAGAGAAATGTTGCGGTTGCGTGCAGAATTCAGCATCGCATAGGTCATAACCGGAAAGGAAAGGAAAGGAAAAGAGAAAGTACAGGAACTCTGAGCAGTTTGAGCGCGGCACAGACAAGTGCCAACAGAGATGTAATATTTGCACTACACTTTGTGAAGTCGAGCTTAAACAATTGAAAATACGAATCCTAAAGGCATAAACGTAATGTCGAATTCACTCCTAATCGTATCACACACTGGAGGGGGGTCAGCTTGACGATATCTGCCACCATTTGTAATTTCTTTTGTTTATTTTGATATCTCGTCTCCCCAAACGAAAACCGAATACAATAGGAGATAATGCACTCGACCAACTCAAAGATGGAATTTGGTTTCTTTAACCAAAAAAGTGTGGATAGACTGAAACTTTTTTTTAGTTTAGCAATTTTTTTTCACGAGCTTGAGTAATCTTTTGGAAACACAATTGCCAAACTATAAACTGTACTGCAGTGGCAGTACGTTACAATATATTGATGGTCGAAAACAATGCATGGAGATTAACGTGGTCAAAGAAAGTTGTATATTTATATAATTAAAATGATCAGAAAAGTATTTTAAGCCAGTTACCTTGGTAATAGTTTATTTGATTTTGATGAATTTCTTTTGTCTATCTGTAATGGTTTGAAATATATGAAATATACAACTTTTTTGTGTTGTTGTTGTTGTTGTTGTTGTTGTTGTTTATGTTTTAATTTTAATTTTTATTGGCATCAACTGTAAAACTTTAACGTAAAGACAGATTCAAGTTCCGTGTATTGTTATTCTTTCTTACTGGGCGACACACGCCCCATTCATTGTCGGTAAAAGATGATACAATCGATATACACACAACATAGTCAACTAAAGTCATGCTGTGTACAATGTTGTAACATGTCACCGGTCTCATTTTTTCCCTTGATTTTTTCCGGAACGAAATTCGTGGTGGGGACCAGACCCGTTACGTTCGTTATTCCCCAGTAGCGCTGCTCGGAGCGACTCATACGCGCGAAAAATTGCTGTAATCTGGTCCATCTGGACGTTGAGCTAAATGAGGTCTTTTTTCTGTTTTTGCACGACAGAGAACACAGCTGTTGGAATACCAAGCTCATTTACTGTGCAATTAACGTGGGATTTAGTGAGAGAGAAAGAAAACACAGTGTAGCCTGAGAAAATTTCGCTTTGGAAGGAAAGAGAAATCTGTAGAAGGGTACAAGATTTCTCCTCCAATTTCACGGATCAGTGATAGGCCAAAGAATTTAGACTCTATTTGTACAGCTAGATGGTTGCATTGCAGCTAGGGGCTTGTTTTTACACATTTATGCTAATTGTGGCAAATGTGTATATTTCTTATTATAACCAATTATTCAATTTATTAACGCCAGGGTTATTGCGTATGGTGAGGTGCCAATTGTTGTTTTCCATTTACCAGAACGTAGCGAATGTCAGTTAAGCAGCGGGACCGTGACATCCAGGGCCAAACCCCCTGTGACGTTAGAGATACAGCGTAGGGATTGTTCGCTGCAGAGGGCTCGCTTTACTTGCCTGTAAACGAGCACTGCTATCATTTTGACTTCTGAGTCCAGAAAAATATACAAAATTTAACTATATGTATACGAGCACATGGACGCCTTTAACGGCGTAAGTTGAGCTCCACTTGCATGTGTGTGGTAATTTTTTTTCCACTGACGTGCCCCGCCTGGCTGCATTAACGCCAACTCTAATTACTTAGAACAATACGAGTTGGTATGACTGTTGAGTCACAGCCGATAACCTTATAACCTTCTGTGTTCGTTCACATATTTTAATTGCTGTAGAGCGCCACGTTACTTTCCTGGTATTGTCCGACGGGATGCATCTCAAGTTCGATACAAAACTATCACAGTCGCATTATGTGTAGTATCGTGAGTTCATATATTTTGGCACGCGATAATGAAAAGAACAATCATACTCATTTACATTTGAATAGAAGAAACGATCTGACCCGTACCACGACCCGAACCATCTTCATCCCCACTACTTCCGTAATAAAAATATTCCTGTATGACGGGGTGGCAAAAATGAGTGGCGTTTCCTTTGGGGGATGAAAACTGTTAGTCGAGTTAAATAGAAACACTAGATTGAGATAGAAAAAAACAAAAGAAAGGCATACGGGTGTGGTAATATTTCGAGAGAACACACTTGGTGAGTTTGGGGAAGGTTCATATATGGGTCCAGTGTAAATGCACAGTCTCCTCCGATGTTCAAGTATAAAACACGTTCGTATGGTTTAACTTTTTTTAGGAGATTCTAACACAACTGTGACGTCATGCTATAGTCACATTTCTAACCGCGCTACAACCTATAAAACAAGCCAACGAGCTGCGTGATTGAAATGGCCAACGCTGTCTTGGTGGTCCACTCTGCTACTAATGGCTCTCATTGAGCAAGGGCAGGGAAAATTGATAAAAACGAAGTAAAAAAGATTACTCTTCCAGATACGAGCATTTCCCCCTCACTCACGTCAACCAGTCTCGTCTCAGTGATTTGTTCACACTTCAGAGTTTAACTGTACAGAAGACAGACACTTAACAATGAAAAGTTAACTTTTTGTCAATTGCCGCAGCAATTGAAGGAATATAAAACCAAATGAACACAATGAACAATGGATACAGCACGCGGTTTGGGTCTTCGATATGATTAACCAGGAATTTAGAGGGTTTTAATTTCAATCCAACTTTCCTGTTGCTACACCAAACGTAAGTTAATACGCCAGATGAGTGAAAATATACGATTCAGTATTTCACAGTCCACCTGCCAATTTACTTAATAAATACATGCCTACAAAACACAATTACGGAACCATGAATGGGCGATACCATTTGCGATAAAATAGGGATGTTTGGTAGTAAAATCTGAGGGACGCTTTTTTGAAGGCAAGTGTTGAATTAAATATGATATTATTAACTATGACTCATAAAAAGCTATCATATTAAATGTTAGTATGGCTAAAGTTGACCGTAGGGTTGATATTGCTATTATGCAGACAGGCTAGGAAGAAAACGGAAAATAACAAGAACGTTCCGTCCCACGCATTGTGAAATGCAAGGGCTTGACCCAGCCTACTGTTGAATATGACACTAGTTCCTGCCACCCCTCGATTACAAATGCGTGTCTTCAACATAGGGGGTGGTCAGTAACTAGTTTTCTCACGTCCGTTCCTTGATCTTCCAAGCTAGTCGATCGATGGTAACCAAAGATAACAGACAGTCAGTTGCTGAGTAGTGCCGGGCAACCCTCGCTCTCATTTGCTACACACTGAGACACCAATTTACATCCCAAATTTCACTCACTCTCTCAGCTGAGCGGTCAGTTTCGTAGCAGGCTCGTCAATGTCAACATAGCATTGGTCTACCCGCATTGCGTTGGATACAACTCTGCCCACGGTGTGTATCTGTTTTACTCAGCGTCATTCTGAAAGACGTCGCGAAGGAAGTTACGTCGCTAAATATTTACTACTCAAAAGGTTTTGACAGTACACACGCAGTATCGGACACACTTGTTCATATTTATATACATACGCTGAAGTAGAGAAACCGAATCGCCAACGTGATTATCAGTCTGTTCGTTGCATTTTGAGGGAGTTCAAGTTTTGTTTCCATACCTCCAACACGTCGTAGCGAGTTTTTTAAATTTCACAGAGTTGCCGATGACTGTCCTCCGAGAAAACATGTCAAGCACCGTGGCCGAGGTTGATGTGAAGCCACCGCTTCCACAACCCACACAGCAACATACGCACGCTTCAAGTCAACAACAACAGCAGCAACAGCAACAAAATCCACAAACACAACAACCTCAAGATAACCAGCAACCACAGCAGCCACAACCATCTCAAGAATCACTGGAAACATCGACTGCAAATCCTACAGCGTCACCAGAGAAGACGACAACAACTAAAAAAGGTAGTGCAGGCGTTCGTCGCCACGAGAAACCACCATATTCGTATATCGCCCTAATAGTGATGGCGATCCAGAGCTCTCCAACAAAAAGATTAACTTTAAGCGAAATTTATCAGTTTCTCATGAATAGATTCCCCTTCTTCAGAGGACCATATCAAGGCTGGAAGAATTCGGTCAGACACAATCTTTCCTTGAACGAATGTTTCATTAAACTACCCAAGGGGTTGGGGAGACCAGGAAAAGGCCACTACTGGACGATAGATCCAGCCAGCGAATTCATGTTCGAGGAAGGATCATTCCGTCGCAGACCACGGGGTTTTCGTCGCAAATGCCAGGCACTCAGGCCGTATGGTATGATAAACAACATGGCTGGACCAGGACAAATGTTCCCTGGAGCTTCTTTCGACATGTTGCCTCAAAACCCGGCAACTTCACCCACGTTCCCCGGTATGAGCTGCTCGATGAGTAATATGAATAACGGCCAAGGACTAGATAGTATGGGTATGATGGCCACATCTCCTGTAGCCGGTGGTAATCCAGTAACATCGGGGCATCACTCGTCCGGAGGCAGTATCAACTACATGGCGAGCTGCTCCGTTGCTAACTCCATGGGCGAGTTCGGTGTACCGATCAACACATCCCCGACGGTTCCAGGTATGTACTCACAGAACAGCTCGGAGAATCATTCGATGCACCCGTCAGCCTGGCCACCAACATCAAGATACATCAAACAACAAATGGACTGTAGTCCGACAAACTCCCCAACACCAGTCCACTTGATGTCTGCAAACACGGATCAAAACCAATTCATGCACCAACAGGCTAACGGTGACGTCAACGACATCACAGGTAAAACTGATTTCGATTATCTAAGAAAATCATAAAGAAAAAAAAGTAACAGAAAACTAAATCTTAGGTCGTGGTAGCTGACTATGTAGATCCTTAAAAGAACAGAAATCAAACCACACTTGTGGGATAGGGGTTCTTGGCGAGAATGACAAGGCAGACAGCAGGTCTAAAGTGGAGAAACTATAGATTAATTGAAAAAAAGAAAAAAATTGTCTCCACACAAAATCACTTACTTTTCCATTGTAACGAAAGTGCATACCTCTAAAGTGACGAATACAATGATTCACAGTATTGAATGTCATGAAAGCCTCAAAATCTCATTTAAAAAAATCATAAAATTCTGTTATACTCAACTTTTCTGATAGTAGCGAAATGCATCCCTGGAGTTGTGTAAGCGTTGTGATTGCTCTCCTGTCTAAGAGTCAGACTTCTGTTGGTCAACGTGGGTAGATCGACAAATAAATACACGGCAAATTTCAATAAACGAAATACATACTCCCGAGTCAATCAAGGAGTGAGTAAAGTTTACGAATATTGCTCTCGAGGACCTCAACACTTTGTGTAATTTATTCTGTGTACGCTGTATATTTATTCACAAAAGGGTATATGTTTAGAAAATTGTGTTCAAAAGAAATTCCTGGCGACGTTTTATTTACTAAATGGTGTGAGTAAGAGAAAAACTGTTTGCTGTGTGTTATTCCGACGGGTTTCAAACCTCCGAGTTATGTGACCAACAAGTCTGTTTTTGTCCTAACAATTACACCCAATTACATAAAAATAACATTTCGTATGAGATATCGACCTCTAGCTGCTAACGTGGCTATCCGATGTAGTCGGGATTCATAATCGAATCAGGCAGTGACGCGTTAAAACCTATTGCAAAGAATGGTACACGCGAGCGGTATGTATGCAAGGTTGAAAGCTTATGTCGATGTTGATGATCGACTTGGATAAAACGTGTCCGAGACGAGTAAAACTTATTTTAGACTGATAAAACTACGGCGTTATCGTCGACGGTGTGCATAACGGGAGGTTATGCAAATACGTGGTAGGTATCAACCAAAGAATGAAATGTGCGTGAGGAACCAGCATGGACTTGGGACCGCATACGGTCACATATATCCCAAATTTTAGATTAAAACTTCTTTCCACTATTAAAGTGATAAGAGATACTAGACCAGCTGTACAGATACAAGTGAAGAGTCGTTCTCTTCAGTTGGTATCTCAGCTGTTTACGTAACTAATGGATTATCATTCCCAAAGAAGAAACATGCCAATCAGAAATTATCAATTTAAATTTTGTATTTCACACTGTGTTGAAATTTTTTTTCTCAGAGCCTATCTCACTAGCTTGTAGTCTTTCTTTGACCACTTTTTAACTATTCGGTGTGCCCTGGTGACACCATCGTTTGCAATGCTAGATACCGTACACCGTCTTGGTTAATGTTTGACAACATTGAATGAATCATTGTCGTAAAAATAATATCTGAATATGATTCACTGTGGAATCCCAAGGAAATGTGTGTTTAAAAAAACACACAATATAGATGTATTCGTCATCCACACTTCAACGAAATTGTATCTGGAAATGTGTTTATGAAGTCGTACATTCTGCAAGACATCAGAATGGGAATAGCATTCTGGTTAAAAACTTAAACCCGTTTTCAATAAATCTTCCATTCCACAGATTCTACCGCTACTGGACATTTTAAAATGAAGGTTATAACCTGAACACATTGTCTTTCCTTGACAGCAAAATATACCGGCCTTCTACTTGAGCCCCCTCGCAAAACTTAGGTGACAAGTGGCACACGAAGACCCCATTAATCAGTGCTCGTATGTAAACTACAATGACAATTATGACCGAAAACGTTTATTTACCCATTACATGTCCTTTTACTGGCGACAAGATTAAAAAATCTGTCCCGAGAAGGACAATCAATAAAAGGAGATGAATTTTCACGACCAGTTATAAATTGACGTGTTACATGTGATTTTTAAAGCGACCACCAGGCGAGTGCAAAGTTTTCTTACACTTAAGTCATATACGTGGTCAGTCAGGAGTGTCAAATGATTTTAAGGTGGCTACTTTATTTCAATTTGTGCATACTGTTGGCGTGAGTATTGCCGTATAGGGGTGTTACCTGTGCAACCTAAGTATTCTGTGTATAAACTTAAAACATCTTACCTAGTCTTAGCACATCTCAAAAAAAGAGAAAAAAGAAAAGTTTCCAAATCTGAATACTTGTATAACTTTTTGAACATTTGGTAATATTTGTACGCATTCATCAACTTGAAGTTTGTTTGTTCGTCTGTCAACTTAAAAGTCGGAATGACTTTTCCGTTGACATCCTATTTTCCATTTCATTCAGGAAGCTGGGAAAATAAACAATGAACAACAATAGTATTAAGGGAAAGTACTTTTCCTTGGGTACCGTATGTTAGCGAGACACCACACAACGTCGCCACGGCTTAATTACAACTATTTTAGCCCCTATCCTCACGTTTTGTTATTTTTCCGTCGGTCATTAAATTTCGTTATCTCGGATAACTGGACGAGTGTCGCGACGTTTTACAAGTTTGTCCATATGATTGATTCATCATGGTTTTTCATCGAATGTACTAAAAGGTGCCAAACTGACTATCCTTGTATAATTACCACATTATCAAGTGTTCTGATAAAGCTGTCACAGAGTTCGGCAGATATTGCTTAAAGAGCCCCGAGACTTGTGGCAATATACTCTCTATAATAGGAACCCATGTGGCGTTTTCTATATTCAAAAGTAAACCAGTGAAATTTCAAATACAATGTATATGTTTGATTTTGGTGTCATTATTTTCATTTAATGTGGGTGATTTTTATCGAATCATTACATGAGTTGTCAGTGGTATATTGTACAATAACGACTGCAAGTACCACCGTCATTTTATAAAAACTTTTGAAATGAAAAAAAAAAGTTGGAAAAAGGACACTTCGTTCTCTGGTATCATATCGTCAGTTATTGTATACCGTCAATGTGCAATAACAAAGGATAGTAGGTTTGAAAAGTGTCGTTGACAATATATTTTCTGACTTTTACTTTTAAACGTTAAAAATTGACATTTTTCATACAAATTATTGTTATTGGACACTTGAGAATGATTAAGAAACAGAATCAAAGTGTGACAGGACTTTGCCCAGAGACTTGGCTGTCTGATTCCAAGTGTGATATGACTTGGCCCAGGGACTAGGCAATCTGGCTTGAAATTTCGTTCGTAAATGTATGGATTCAGATAGCCTGGTCCCTATGACTTGGTATACAACTACATGTATCAAGAAAGGTAGAAAAATAGTTAATGCGATGACGTATGAATTTCTACCACTTCAAGGCTCTCACCTCTCAATGAACGTCTGCATATCTGTTTTGAATTTTCGCTCACTTATATTTTGTTTTACTAATATTGATATACAAGTCGACGATGTAATGTAGGATAGACATACAACTTATTATATAAAACTTAAATATGCTAATACACCCTTTCTTCTCGATTTTCATATGAAGTTGAGTGTTAATATATAAACTTATCGTTGAACCATTTACCGACATGCGCAAGTTTGCAAACCTAGTCCTGCTTGCAGATGGTGCACGGGTCTAGACTACTGACATGACCCTCAACATCTTACTCCGTATGCAAGTAGGACTAGCGCAAACCCAAACTAGATGAGAGAGAGTATTTTAGTGAAATCGGTGTAACATCATGTCATGTATTACTATTATTTAAGATAACAAGATTCGGAAGTAAAAATGCTGCACTGTTCTGTCGGTTTGACGTTAAATACTAAACAAATATAAGTGAAGAGTTTTTGACAGAAGGTTTGCCAGAATTGTTATTAGAATTATAAAAAGTTGATTAAGACGTCTTCGTTCGACGCTTTGTGCCGTGAAAATACAGCTGTGGGTTAAAAGACTGGCGGCGATTTAGACACGAAAAACGTTCATATACCTATCTGTGGAAGAGAAAAACTCGGACGCAAAATGCTCAGTCGAAATTAAAGATCAGCAGTAGCGTTCAGAAAATAAGAATTTTTGACACGGATTTTCAAATCGATTGGTTACTAAACCAACATTCTCAAATCGATTGGTTGCTAACCAACATTCTCAAATCGATTGGTTGCTTACCAAATTTTCAAAACAAAGGAGAAGCGGCCATGTGTTGGAACAACCAACTAACTTACTCCCGAATGGCGGCCGTGTTAAAGTCAGTAGTTCAGTTCAATTCTATGATGTAAACAACGAAACCAAGTTATTGCTTCTACTTCGCACTGTCTCCACCGATAACAATGTGATCTGTTAGCTGTCATCTTCCGAATCTTTATTTTGCCATCTGCGATAATTTTAGAAGAAAACAAAGTAATGGTATATAATTATAAGGGTTTACGTACAAATACATGTACATGTAATTAAATAACTTTGGCGCTTGTGTCCATACAAAAAGTTTAACACACTACAGTATTGCAATTAGATCACGTGATTCAAAGCATCTAATGTATTTTTAGATGTGTGTATCTTTTTTGTAATTATTTATATAAAATGTTTATAACTATTCATTGTATTATGGTTCTATTAATGTGTTTAGGCACGGACGGACATCAAACACGTGGTTCTGGTACAATATGTTGTAAAAGTGCTTGTCGGCTGATTCATCAACCCAAGTCGTGTAATTAGATTGTATCTTACAACTGTGGTTTTGTTAACAATGTGATGACTTTGTATATGATAATTTGTATGTAAAGATTCAAGCAAGAGTTTCACGTCAATCCAGAAATGGGCGTTATTTGTACTGTATATGTCAAACTATGTTGACACGTGAAAAGAAGTTATTAAAAAATGGTGGTTTTTATGGCAAGGAGTTGATGATTGGAAAATTGTCCATACTGAAAGAGTAAAACCTGGAAAGCATACGTAATGTTAAACTGGAATGACCTATCTTATAACGTTCTATTCCATGATATTTTCGATACTGTGTATTCAAACAAACCGAAATAAAATAAACACTGGACATATTAAGTGTTCATTTCCACCGTGTTCCGACTTAGTATCGCACATTAATATACATATTTATGAACGATATAAAATGTCTCCGATAAGCTTGTGGATTAAACGAAGAAGCCTAAAACAATAAACATAGAATAACCAAACAATCAAACCAAATATTACAAGAAAGTGCAAATTTAGAGATGAATATTTGACACATCGAAATGTCGTCTCTTCATAAGCGGCAAGCAATAGATTTATTTCAACACCCCCATTTTATGTGTTCAAATTTTGGTAGGCCTGTATCTGGTAAGACTAAGAGGTTTCTAGTCGGGCAGTATTTTCCGGTTTCTAAAAAAGGATTGCATGTGACTAGGACACTTACCCCCAAAATGGGTGGGGGGAGTGGGGAGAAACATTTTCATCATCTGATTCTAGGAAGATAATTCTCGCCGTGGTGTACCTCTCATGAGATTGAATATTTCCATCAGAACAAAGACTAAAAAAAATTAATGATCATATTATATTTAACATACATGTAACACAATATTTAATCTTTGTGGCATCCAATATTTATCATCTTTGTTGTATTTACCTTGTCATATTTAGATTCGGAAATATAGTCTGTGTCGCTCTAGCCTGTTGAAGTTGTGACAGGTTTAGCAGTGTAATCATATTCGGTGTACGATGGAAACTTATATATGGTGTGAAGAGTTTGAGGTAGCACAATATTGCATAGTCGTGAACGATTGTAAACAGCTAGCCTAGTATGCTATCGTTCAAGCGTCTCAAACTTTACCGCTACCAATAAATACATTATTTGGGACAATGTAAAATGCTGTTGGTAGTACTCTTTTCGAAATCAGAAAGTTACTGAGTATTCTCATATGAAAATAAATGTGCTAAAAACGATGACCCCTTATGCTTCGAAAAGTTTGTGTTTACAACTAAGATTACAAAAATATCAATCATTTCGACCACCACGGACTACTGAGTCACTTGTACGCTCTTACGAATTCAAACCAATACCAAATATAGATTATATTTCAATACACAGAACAATTTACTCTGCATAGATTCCATTACAAAGAAAATTACAATTCAAGCGACTGAATAAATACTGTTTTATACATTGATATAGCACACGTGTAATAAGTAAAATTTGGGGGGAATTGTCATCTATTACTGTGCGCTGAATTTTGAATGGATGAAATCTTGGTTCTCTTTGTATTGAATGTAATTTGTAAGGTAGCTGAGCACTTAACCTATACTACGACTACGAGTTTATATGCCAAAAGTTTCACTTTGATTCTGGCCCTTATCTGTGGTTTGGGCGAGGAACAAAAGTATAAGGCTGTACTCTGATTGTTATTAAAACTTTTGAAAAAGAAAAAAAAGCCCCATCAAAATGTATTGCATGCTCTAAATAATTGCAAAATGACAAAATAATGAAGTAAAACGATTACAATCATTGATTATACTAGTATGTATATTTGTTTTAACACCGTCAAGTCGGCCATTCACCGACAAGAACCAGAATCGCTCGCGTCATTCGGATAGAAGAGAACGGCATGAAATATAACATGTTAATTCATTCGGGGAAACCAGATGGTTAGCATAATAAAATAGGCGTTAATTAATTGTTCCCACCAAAGTAATAATTCAGTTGTCTAAGTTAGTGTTCAGACAAATATTAAATTTCTGTACTATGAATATAAATGTTTTTATCTACCATCCTGCAGCATCCGCCTATGTCAATATTTTCCGGATTGTCTTTGCAGTCTTTAACATTCCTTTTTTATGTATGTTTTATTTGTTTCAATTACAGGCATGAGAAACATGCAGCCTCAAAATATGACAGACCCACACGGCATGTGCGAGAGAAAATATATGTTGTCGAATCATCCCGGCAGTCAAGCAGTCGCCAACGGAGTGGCAGTGGTGTCGCAAGGCAACTACTATGATGTGAAGTGTACTATGTAACAGTAACCGTTACATGAAACAGAACTCGTGAATATTGTTTTTATCTGATCGAAAAAAAATAAAGGGATAAATTCTGTACAATTATGAAGGAGCCAAAGAAACACTTAGACGTAGATAAGACACCGATGAACTTAGATATATTGCATCGCTTTGCCTTGCTCAAGAAAGACGAAAGACGCCGCCAGCCAAGAGACTTTTATCGAAGTGATTGAACTCCGGACGGGAAGAAACGAAACCCAACAGACTTGACAACACTTTCGAGGTCGAAAAAACAAATGGAAATTAATAAAATCTCAAGAGAAAAGTATTAGGAGATTTAAAACGGATCTCAAATTGTGTTGTCGGTGACTAGAGACGTAAAAGACAAGATTTGCTCAAGTGTTCGTATACATGTGTGGTCGAAGGAAGATAATTTTGCGAAAACTGACTTCTTCACACGGCAGCAACTCAATGGTATTGCTATGTCTTAATAGAGAACAAATGCTTAGAACCCGTTCAAAATGTGGTATGTGAATGGAAACACTTGTTGTCGCTCAAATGTTCTATGAGCTTGTGATTACTCAATCATTTATAATTAGTCTGCTTGGAGGCAGTCAGGATTTGTTGTTTTTGTAATTTGTTTTCCTCGACATTCATGTGATTTAAGTTTATAAGAAAATCGTTTCCAGCAAATTTTTTACCCTTTTAGTTCTGATTAGCACTGAACACAGAGGATTTGCAAAGAAATGATATATCTTTGACTGTTGGGTGGTATGAATACATACCCCCAGGCTTCAGCCCACGCCTGTATTTAGTTCAACAGAGTTAAAAGTTGCGGTTGAAGATAAGCCCAAAGACTGGGATAAACTCCGAAAGCGTGAACTTTGTACGGTCATATGTTAGTTAGTATCCATTGTAATCATATTTTATTTTTGTGTTTGAAAATTTGATCTTCGAAAATTATATATTCAATTCTGATACCTTGATTTTAATATGGGCCTATTTTTATAATCAGAATCGACAGTGGTGTTTATATGCTATTATTTGTAGTATTATAAAATCAATCGTATATACAGATTCAATAGTTAAGTTTACCGTTATTATGTATCCTTTTTTTTAAACAAGAAAAATGTGCCGTTTAACGTTAATATCAAGCGTGACATTATTGGAGTTACGTTTCTTGTATTTCTGTAAATCTTGAACTAAAATGAAGTTATTAAACGTTCCAACATTATTCGGTTGGATATAACTTAGCTGATCATTGACACAGAAGTATGAATAGTTTAAGTAAACCCTTTGATGTAAGAAAATCAGTGAATGAATAAAGGGTTCTGGATTATAATACACCATGGTTTTTAAGCTTTAGTTTATTTGATGAATTGACGTGAAATTATTTTGCATGCAGCGATGGAATCGGAATTATAGAGATATTGATTTTTCGAAGTCAAGACTCGATTCTGACAATGTCTCTCTTTATTTAGGGACATATTGTCAGAATCGATTCCGTTACACGGTTTGCTAGGTCTGTTCTAAACGCAGGCCAGAGAATTGACAATCAACTATATTTAAGAATGTTAGTCGCCCGTATTAGGGCAAACCTCAGACCACTATAGGCCACCATAGAAATCTGAGGGCAAACCAACTCTGTCACACACTTCAAGTCTGTCGGCTAGCTATAGGCTACAAGCGGTAACTTGATGTTAGCGGTTGGCGCAAATTCTTAGATAACGTCACCTAATCAAAACCAGGATAATAGCCTGTCCAGATGTCCGGGAACATCCCTTATTATTTTTCCTGAGATAAAACTAATTTCCTAATTTTTTACGCTTCAACGAGATTTGACGTTCATCGACCTCTAGACTAAAGCAAGTCGCATAATCGTAGAATATTTGTTTATAAACAGATGAGCGAAAATACAACGGTGTCAGTGCCGATACATTATGTAGTTGACGACTTTTTGTGTTTGGTGGACTTTTTGACATAAAATGTGTTGTAACGATTCTTACACACACACCAAACCAATTAGAGTCGACACATACTGCGAGTCACTAATTAGACCCCGTGTGTACCAACGGCGGGAGCGCATCCTCCGTACATAGAAATTTGGCCCTTATGACATGCCAAGATGGCAATCTTTAGGCAATTAAGCCACTGGTCCACGGAGTGTGGTTTCTAGCCCGTTCAAGTTCAAACTGTTTGATCGACAGTTGAAATATGAAAAGTAAATTGTTCACTGCGATGTCTTATGTTTAAAAAAAATTACAGGGGGCTGAAATGCGACTGACACTGTCAGAGTTAGTTGTGAAGGAGACCTTCACTGTGTATGAAATAACGAACTTAACATTGTTGGGTGTATTGATAACACGATGTATAAGACAATGACTCTGATACAGTCTGTCATAGTCTGGATGCCAACGTGGTTTCTAACTAAATGTGAGTGGAGGTGTAAATCGTAACGATACCATATAGGAACTAGACTAGTCTGTCAGTACAGTACATCCATGAATTCCACGACGTGTACGTCATGTCGACGTTCTGTCTTTATGAAGCTTTAGTTTAGTTGGAGAATTTTATGGATTAGGAGCGTTTTAATCTATAGAAGTACGGTGCTTGTCGGTAGACATATACGGTGTAGTTTAAATCTTAAGCTAATGAACTCTGTATAATGCCTTGCTGCTAAAACAAATACCTGTTCTTTTTTCCCAATATGTATGTATGTATGTATGTATGTATGTATGTATGTATGTGTGTGTGTATGTATGTATGTATGTATGTATGTGTAAGTAAGTGTTTGTGTATTCTATGTATGGCTGTCTATATATCCATCTCTCAGTTTATCTATGTCTATCTATCTATCTATCTATCTATCTATCTATCTATCTATCTCTCTCTCTATCTATCTATCTATCTATCTATCTATCTATCTATCTATCTATCTATCTATCTATCTTCTTTCTTTGTAAATTTGTATTGTACATACGTATGTAGCTATCTTATAGTCTAATATATGTATGTTACTCTAGATTTATTTGCAATTTTTATGATACATTTTGCTAAGTAGTTATTCTTTTAATTTATGCTACATAGACATACACTCTTAGAAAAGACACTATCCCTTCTATATTCCCGAATTAGAAGGTAGTACATGATTCAACTTTAGCAACTTTTGATAAAAAAAAAACAACCATTGAATGTCTATCTTTTCCCCATTGGTAAAAGTAGAACAGACGACGAGGTATTGTGCGAGTTTTCAGCATGAGTGTTAAATGCAGACACAACGTAATGTATAGCTTACGTGGGACGGAAATCCGAAAATTCCAACGATTTATAATCTAAGCTCTACGAATTAATTTGTCAAATCGTTTGATTCAATGCATGTTTCACTTTAATTAATAACTTTATTTATATTTCAAAACAAATCGTTAAGACTTAAGAAAAACTACAAAATTTAAATTTTACTCATACGATCGAAAAGTAAACTATACAGGCGCTAAACGCTCCTCCTACAGGGATGAGATTTAATATTTTAACGACTTGTGTTTCAGCAGAGATATAACATAAGTAATATGTAATGTGATGACGAAACATTTCAGCGAACGGAAACTGGACTTGCACGTACACGAAATTTCGTTCCATTTTTTGTATTCAGTATATATGTCTATTTTCAAATGTGCCACCATCTTTCTTGTATTCATTCAACTGTGGTTATAAAAGCATGTATTGTTTCAAAGGGCTGTTTTTTCTTCAGACGAATATTTTAGCTCTTTTGTAAAAAGCCAACCAAAACCCCGAATGGCAGTAGTAGTGCAACTCGGTATACGAATATAAAGACATATGGAAGCTAACTAATCTGGGAGGTAGTGAAGTGATTTATCGCTTAGCTGAACCGTTTTGAGATGTCAGTTGTTGAGGTCTTGTCGTGTCAATGTAGGGATGGTGCCGATGGTTTCTAGTTTCGCAAAATCGGTGGCTAATTTATGGACTGTCATTAGAACAGAGAGTAAGATCCTTGCCAAACATGTGTGGAATGAACTTCGACCGTTCAATCACGTTGTCGTTGCCTGTCAACCTGTTATTGAGTTCAACTGATGGTGAATTTCACAGTCGATTAAAAAAAGCTTAGTATGTTGGCGAGGAATATGACGTTGGTCACCAATACTGATTTAGCCAATAAAATGTAAAGAAAAAAACTATATCAGTAACACTAATGAATTTATTAGCTGGATTGCAGTCTGCGTTTTTGAAATATGACGGAATATATCTGACTTCAACGTATGTTTCCCGTATTGAATATATGACCATTTATATAGAAATGACACAAGTTATAGAACTGTACTGGAGCCATTACAAATTTGATATAAGCTAACTTTGTTTCTAGTATTATGTTGAACGAGATCAATTTACAAAATTAGTCATATATAATACGACAACCATCAAAATCAGAACATAAATTTAAATGTAGATGATTCGCACACCATTTTCTGGTGAAATAAAGTTCAATTCAAGAGGTTATCTAAAGTCATTGTATTGACTATAGTCATCCCTATTCTAGTATTTCCCTAATATATGTATAAGGTCAACAATTTTGAATTGTGTTATAAATTTCATTTGAATGTGACTTTCTTAATTTTTGTAGTATTCGTTTCATATCATTTAAATTTTGTTTGAAATAGATGCTGTCTTGTAAAATGATATCAGTGTACTAAAAAATCATAAGCATTGATTTGTAGTCTAAGAAATCAACTCGTCAAAAGATTTCAAGGGCATATTTACGTCTTATGCCCGTTACCTTTAATAGCGTGGTTCAGTCCAGTCTAATCGAGACCCCATTATCGGCGTAAAACTGCACTAGCTGGTAACCGGATCATTATTTTTTTCGACTTGACAACCAATACAACAATATAAGTTGTATAGTAATATGTTGAAATTGTGATCGCGTTTTGGCGCTAATTTTAGAGTGCGGATCCAAAAATCAGATTTCTTGTACCACATTATGTGACACAGCTAGATAAATATGTTTACCCACATGTGATTCAATACTGTTCAGCGTAAACTATATCAATGATTACGTCATTGTATCTAACGACACAATTTCAAAAAAGTGTCCAGTTGCAACTATTTAACGTGGCTCTCCAGTCTATATTCAAATTGAGGCCAAATTGTCAGCTTGAGCCAGTGTATGAAATACCCTTACATAATACACACATATGAGGATGTGGCACCAGAAAGATACAGGTACTTCAAATCTACCCAAAGAGGCTCTTTAAACGAGATTGTATCATTTGACGGATTTTTTAGTTACCAAATTATGTCATCATGTGATTTGAGTTCTACCAGTGCCTTGACACGATTCAACATGTTTAGTTGGAATAATGTAATAAAGTGACAACAAAGATCGTTAAGTTACAGAGTTCATTGTGTCCCTTTAAATACATTCGAACTGAGTCCCTTTAAGCAAAAGTAACCACCATCATGGACCATAAAGTTACAGACTGTGTCCCTTTAAACAAAAGTAACCACCATGGACCATAGTTACAGACAGTGTCCCTTTAAACAAAAATATCCACAAAGACCGTTTAAATCATGATCACAGACAGAGTCCCTTTGTACAAAAGTAGCCACCAAAGATCATAAAGGTACAGACTTTACCCATTCAAACATTTTTTAAAATAACCACAAAAGACTGTAAAGTTACATACTGTGTCCATTTAAGCAAAATAAAAACACCGAAGACCACAAAGTTACAGACTGTCCTTTTCAAGGAAATGTTTTTACGGTATGCTGAAGGTAGTTTTTTCTAAACGAAGGCCACGAAAATTGCCTATTAAAGATTGAAAACGTTTTTCGAAAATATAGCAAATTTTAAAATTTAGCTGACATCACCTATTATGATTTGTGGATGCGGTTTTATACTTAGAACTAACAGTCAGTAAACTTCTGGGTAAAAGAATTCGTTTAGTGATTATCCGAAGCCACCAAAACAACACACGTGAAAAGCGCCGAGTGGTGACGTCATAGAATGTTGTCAAGTTCACAGCTTTAATTCATTTGACCTTCAAAGCAAAATAGTGTATATTTATTCCCACGATTATTTCTAAGCCAAGAGAGTAAAGAGAGTATTTTAAGTTGTTAATAAGAAAGTAAACACTTTTTTGATGTACAGTCAATCGGATTGCAAAAGAAACCACATATGTGTTCATAACACGCATGCGTAAATATATAATTCACAACATTAAAGGGCACATGACCTTCTGGTCTGTGTTCAGGCTCATGACAACTTGCAGGCCAAAGGCTTGCCATGTCTATGTTCAAACAAAAATAACAAGCAACAACAACACTGTAGGCCACAGACTTGCCATGTCTATGTCCAGGCTCACAATTATACATCCAAAAAAGACTACTAATAGAACCAAGTGAACGAACTACTAGTAAATGCAGATTTAAGAACATAAGTAAGTCGCAGCCCATTGACAGCCAACAAATAAGTCCGTCCCGCCAACAGGGCACTCAGGCTCAGTTAGTTATATTTACGAAAACAAATAAATAAATAAATAAATAAATAAATAAACCAGCAAATAAATAAATAAGTAAATACTGACAAGCATCAACATCTGAGTAATTACAAATGATTATCAACAAGAATTACTATATTTTTTCCTATATGTGAAATGGTCACAATTGTATATACCCACAGTTGTGGCCATATCGCATATAGGAAAACATATAATAATTATTGTAGTTGATGATGATTTGTAATTACTCTCTTGTTGATGCTTGTCAGTATTTATTCATTTATTTATTTATTTATTTATTTATTTGCTGGTTTATTTATTTATTTATTTATTTATTATTTTTTTTTGTTTGTTTGTTTGTTTGTTTTCGTAAACATAATAAACTAAGCCTGAGTGCCCTGTGACGCGTCAGTCCATTTTTTGAAATTGAATGTGTACAATCGTGCATTGCACTGAGTACCACACTTCTACATGTCATTTGGGAATAAACACTTGAACAAAGGAAATTTGCTGAACTACATGCAAACCTACCTCCTGTCACCAGAAGATAACTTGTTAAGGAAATTATATTCCCCCTTTCCCCTTCCATGAAGGCTTTAAAGGCACAATCATGTCGAATTGGACGTGAAGACAACTAAAGCTATATAAAGTAGGTCCTGAATTCCATGAATACAAAGAAAGATGCTTTCAAAAAGATTACACCAAAGAGAGAACATTGGGTTTGAATCAAAGCCCTTTAAATTGAGGGGTGCTATCGCAGTGAAATAACTTCTCTTTTTGCTGTACTTTGATGTCAGGCGAAGGCATCATGGAAACAGAGTGATAAAAGGGACGTGATACAGATAAGGACCTGTACCCGGGGAAAAAAACTCTCTTCTCTTTCAACTTTCAACATTTTATCGGTTACTCCTGTGGCTTGTGTGGTATATACCCGCGTCTTAAAATCTTCAATGCGCTAAGGAATCCTCTGCTTTTTGATAAAATATATGTTTCTGCATAATTATTTTATTTTACTCTGACAGTTATCCCCTATTTTCTTTCACCATAATTCAACATTTTATCATCTACTTTCAGGTATTCTTCATCGACTTGTAAAAGTCCGCCTACTTCTTAAAACATATTCCAAAAATCAGCCACGCCTCGAGTAATATTTGACAGTTACCCTATGTATTGTAATACCACTGTTATAAGTGTTCTCAAGATTTTAAGATGTTTAGTGTATCCTAAGTTTTGTATCGTAGGTCATTGACCTTCCACATTTTGTTGCAGTGTACATAGATGCGTACGATCGGCTGAGGCTTGGTGCTGAAATAAAATGAACTTGAACTTGCAATTGTAATATCGGTGACATAGTCAACGACTTGTTGCTAGTAGCCTATATCAATTCTTATGTGGCAAAAATGAAGAAAAAAAATGGTTATTTTTGATAACATGGCTACAGACAAAATGGTAGGTCGGTCGAGTTTTCATGATTCTCTTTTTAAAATTATTTTTGAAAAAATTGCTCCAACCCTAAGAGTGCGTGTCGCAATACTTGTGTGGCATAGTTGATGAGGTGTAAACCACGGAATATGTAAATGAAGACATGTATTTGTTAAATAGATTAATATGCAAATTAGACTTATCGTTCATTCGGTTTGTAGAGAAACACGTTATGCAAACTGTTGTAGTCTAGAAAGACCTGGTTTCTCTCTGGAATACGATTTTTTTTTTAAAAAAGGGACTACAGATGAGGCAAAGGCACGAAGGTGTACACGGAAATAAAAGTAAATAGTTGTTAGCTTTATGCATGCAAAAAAAAATGTTTATGATCGGGGCTTACACTCAGTAGGGTCGGTCAGGTGGTGGAAAAAAAACTGTTGGCCTAATGAGGATAATTGTAATGTAAAATGGGGGACAGGGGGCGCGGTGCTAGTGAAGCAAACTACCAGAATCTCAAGTAGAAACAGATGCCCCTACAGAATGACTCCAATGTCATCGACGTATGCCATAACCAATCTTTAATGTAAGTTTGGTAAAAAGGACTTGACATATACATAAATCAAACTGTAATTGCTGCACTTGGTGTTTGCAAGGTGATATAAGCATGATAAGTGCGTAAGTGTTGGGATAGACTGCAATGTGTAGAACAGTTTATTATAACAGCTTGGTACTTCATACATTGCTAGGGTTTGTATGAAAATGCTGAAAGTTTTTTTTTCAAAATGAATAAACGGAGTCACGTGACTGGAGAACATGATGTTAACTCTATTCTATGAAAAAAAAATTGGAAATGACTTCGCACACAATAAAAATCTGTTTATTAAAGTCATTTATTTTCGACTCACTCAGTCAATCTTCCTCCATCATGATGAATGCTTCATCTTAGGAAATGGTTTATCTGCGGTCATTCACAATCTGACATAATTGCCTGTAGACACAGGCTATATGGAAAATTAATCTGACAAACTTCATATAAATTCAAGTGAAGTCGAAAGTAACTGATTAGTGTAGATCGCGTTTCTTTGCAAATGAGTTTCTTGACACCACATGGTTCGCTATGATTACACGTTGGAAGAAAAATATCGCACTGGGTGCACGAGACGTAGTTTTCATGTTGTATAGGGATATTTGTAGGCTAGTAAATGCGTTTATTGAAAGTTTTTGTAGTATTTTTTTTAAATGTCACATATGGCATATTTTCTATGAATTGGTTGAACATGAAACTGTACAAACAGTGTATGATGACTCTGTCTATCATGTGTCCGTCACAGCACGTACGCCATAAATATACGATATGATTTGCAAAGTGCGTTCGCTCTCTCGTAAATCTTCCTTGTTTTGAGGTCGTTATAAAAGTAGATATTCACTGTTGGTTATTCGCCGCGTGTGGCGTGGGTTGATAGGGTGACGGTAGAATTCGAAACGTTTTCCTAGTCATTGGTGATGGAGGATACAAACTACCGGGGCCCATGACTCATGCCCTGACCTTTTCAACCTTCTAGCGTGATACCGCGCGTTACTGTTACTGTGAACGCGCCAGGCGGCTGCAGCGATATGGGGACTCGCAGCAGAGATCTGAATGTACTCTCTCGCCAAGTGCCAGGGCTAAGGCAGGTCCCTAGCTGGTCGACGAGTGTGGCCTAACGCTACAAGTGGGAGGAATTCTCTTCCCCGGTATGCACAAGTTTGACATGCGTGTTTTGTCAATTTCCATGATTGTCTTGTCAGAGCTGTCATAAGCCGCGGTCAGGGACCTATTAAAAATCAGCTGAAAACCACGCCTAAGAAATCGGACCCCGTCACCATGGGAATGCTTGGTAATGTCTAAGTCTCATGAGAATTTTTCAATCACGGTCGACGGTTATGATTGGTCAGTTTTTCGACTCCTTGGTGTTACTTAATCGACCTTTTGGTTTCCAGTTTCCGCGACTGTTTTCACAAAAATGGTAAATTCTCAGCATTTCGCCGCAACCGATATCTCACCCGATCAGCTGGCGCGAAGAACACATTATCTAACTCCAGGACTTGGCGCCTATCAACTTTCCACGTTCCATCGTATCATTTTTTGAAAGTACTGACTACGAAAATTGTTTAATAGGTATGAATCTCCTAATGTCTGAGAGATCTGTCACCAGGCTAAGTAGACTTTGGTGTAGGCGATGTTTATTATTGCCCATTTCTCTAATAGTTCACGCTGATTGGAAAACACTGTAACCATAGCAATTATCGCACGTCCAAATATACAAATTGTATTTTGAATTATCGCTTTGGGTCCTCAACCTGGGCGACCAGTATATTTAATTTTATAGTTAATTTCTCCCCAGGTTGTCATTTAAGGTTTCAACGCCATAAGGATATAAACAAACGCCATTGAAAGTTTCCTTGAAAAGAACACAGTACGTGTGTAGATGTGGGTTCGATGCAGGGAATAAAAGAGCAGCAGAAAGTTCTCTAAAACTTTGCAGTAAACGTCGATATTATGCTAATGTTTATGTTTTCGACCAAAAGCTTTGACCAATGGATGGAACATTGTCTTTCAACGTTGCTGGATGTGATTTGTTGAATGAAACCATAGTCAACAAAACTACTACTTCACCTCACCAACATCATTTTATATCAAACTAGTTCCATTCCAGCAAATGTATAATAGAACGGTATATTATTTAGGGGGGAGCTGAGGGATGAACAAAGGTAACATCTATGGTTCTCTTAAGAAAGACAGAGTCACTGTCAGCGCCAAAACAGTTAGTTGTGATTTTGCTCTTGCTCTTCCCCTACCACACAAAAAAAGAAACGCAAATTGAAATCCTCACACGATTGTCTAGGTTAGATAGATTCCCCGTGGATAAATCTATTGTATGATTCAAAGCTGCAATTGGAACGGATTTTTAAAAAATGTTTTGTTAGGTACAATAACTTACTCTGAATATCGTTCACCGTGAACATAATCGCATCACCAGGGGATAAAGCGCATTTTTGAAGCTGCATACACGATAAATCAAATCAAATTGATTTTGGGGTCCGCACCAAAAAAATCAACGCCCTCAACGGCGATCACGATTTAAACCTGTTTCTGTACTGCTTACAGATAATATCTACCAATGGTTAACATGTCTAATTATTGGTATTTTAACATTTTTCAGTGAATGTATTATGATTGTCTGATCAGAAAGTGATACCCCAATTACACCAGTACAGTTTTAACATGTTGACAAATTCAAAACCGAGATATCACTCAAGAATCAAACTACACTACTACAGAAAATATTGACCACTAATTAACAGATACAACGTTTTTTATTATAAGTAACTGGCCAATTTCTATTGACTATATCTTTGGATATTTTACATAAAAATATTCTTTTTGCAGCTAGTGTAGTGAACGAAACAGTACACATTTTACGAATAATCCTTCCCACTTTTTTCTTATCATTATATTGAGGCGGTGTTTCAAAGAACTTAAAAAAAAAATATTAAAATGTGATTTTGCAAAAATTTGCTCTTCAATGACGTCGCATCGTGTAATAACTATTATCTTAAGTGATATCCCTAGAAGGATAATCTAATCCCCCTCATCACCCCTTTTCTATTTTTTTCTTTACGTATGATAGTGGCAATGTCAAGATATCCCATTGGAAGATACAATAGCCAATATCCCACACAACATGCATGACTTAAACCTACCACAGGTGAAGACTGGAAATGGCAAAATCCCGAAAATTGAGGAAATTATAAATAATGGCGATTCTAAACATTTCAACTTATACGAGAACTGCAGAACCGATGACGTCATAATAAGCACTTGATGTTATGAAGTAGAACAACTATAACATTTATCCCATATATACTGTTCGAACGCGTACAACTTTACAATAGCTTGCGTAAGATACAATTAAGCAATACATTTCGACACCTGGGGAGAGATGGACTACCACAAGGTTTTCTACAATTGAAGACGTACACCCTTGTACGTCAATGTTCGTACACGTATACCACAGGTTACCATTGACGGTTTCAAGGAAGTCACATGTTGATTTGTGTTCGTTACTATCGCGAGATATATATATATATATATATATATATATATATATATATATATATATATATATATATATATATATATATATATATATATATATATAACTCGGTGAGTATCAATCTGCTAAGATATATATATGCCACTGCGGTATAGAGCACTGTCTTAGCAGATTGATACTCACCGAGTTATATATATATATATATATATATATATATATATATATATATATATATATATATATATATATATATATATATATATATATATATATATATATATATATATATATATATATATATATATAAACAAAAAACACTGGCTTTGTTTTGACAAGTCGTAGAGTACGGCCTCCAGTAAATTTAACATCGCATGTCACTCAGACCGAGCGGACGTAACCAAGAGTAAATAATTACGCCATGTATCGAAATACGAAAATTCAAGTGTTATGGCAGTCGTTTGACGAAATGAACATTTCTATAGGAGTTTTGAAGATCTTTGAATTGTGGTTTTTCATCCACCAACTTGATTACGGATGAAAATGGGTGTTGTTCTTGTAGTCGGAAATCGTCATAACATTTCCGAATGTAATATAGTGAAACGATATATTATTAGTATTTACCAGTATAGGAGGTTGTTTGATGAAATCGAATACATTACACTGTTGTGCCACTGACTGTGTGTAAGATGAAAAGTATAGTGAACTGAGGAAAAAATCATCATCATGGTAGCAGGAAGAAAATGTTGTAGAAAACATAAATCAGTTGAAATTAATATGATGAGGAGATGTAAACAAAGCAGCGTAACTTGTTTGACCTACTGTCCCCTTGGCATGTCTCTGACACCCTAGTGGGTTCATGAAGTTCGGTATCGTTTCAACGTACGCCAGGGCGATCTGATTCGGGTCGTAGGTAGGCTGCTCAGGGACACCGTGACGTATTATTGCATCATAATGTTGTTTTCCTAAGGAAAATGTCACACGAATCCTGCTACTACAAATGTATCAATATACGCTACATTCTATAAAGACAACTTTTCATTAAGGTAGGGGATATGTATTCAAGTCATACCGTTATTATATTTAGCTTCTAGACAAGATCAACAATTTAAGAAATACCATGCATCCCTATGGGCTCCCCCCCCCCTCGTCACAACCATTCACGGTTTTACCAGGCTTCCATATCAAGCTAACGTTGTTCATCACCGTTACCATAGAACAGAGAAAAAAAATCTTTTTAGCATATTTTAATACCTGATTCCAAACCACTGATTTATGTTACGGCCTAATAGAAAAGTTGTCCGATTCCGGTTACCCGACCCCACCTAATTTTTCACGCCGACCCTAAACTTTTTTTTACGCATTCAAGAAAAAAAATCGCGAAAATCGTGAAGTCTCGCAAGAAATAGTGGATGCGGAAACTGACACCAACTTAAAAATGACAATATAAATCTGTTCTTCCAATCTGTAATGGCTGTACATCTGATAGAAGAAACCAATGACACAGAGACCATATGGAAAACAATGGAAAACATAACTACCTGAACTAGACACTCACATATGAAAAAAAAAAATATTTAAAAAAATCTACCTACCCCACCTATTCTAAAATTGAATGTAATTTGAACCACACAATTTTGTTTACGCCTTATACAGTGATTTGGTTAATCCCTTAGAGTTTCTAAAGAATACTGACGTTTCTATAAAAAAAAATAACTACTCAATACATACTGAAAAAGGTCAGGTATGAGACCTTAGGCATAGGCGATTTTAATGTACCCACGGATATCCTAACTATTTCCCTCCATCTTTCTATTTCACCGACTTACATTGACAACGAAACACAAGGTCGACTTTTATCGTTCGTGAGGACACATGTCTATATTAGCCCACACTAAATATGTTGATGCCGCCGGACACTTTTCAAGACATCAGCGCAACTAAAATATTTTTCTTTCATTAAGAGAAAGTTTTAACGTGTCTGACATGTTTTCCCCGGGGGATACATCAGTAAGACCGATAGTCAAGAAAGAAGGTAACTAATACACTCAGGAATAATACTTCACAAAGTTCAAGTTTACTGCTGACAATTTCATTTCAAGGGTGTGTGTATGTATTCATAATTGTGCGTGGGTGAGAGGGCACGTATCATGTATATAGCAATATATTTCATTCTAAGTCCCTATCTGTCGGATACAGATTAAAATACACATGATAAGTTTTCGCAATGTATTTTCTATATAAGGCTTATATAGTTATATATAGTTATATGTAGTTATGTATATAGTTACAACTAATTATTGATAAATGGGTTTCAAATGTTAAAACCTTATACACGAAAGGTTCTGGATCGTATATAACATTTTCTGGAACAATATCCAATGTGCAATGAATATCAATATAGATTATGTCCATCCGGTCATTTTTTTTGTATTTGTCGCAACACTAAGCTCTCTATGACTCATCAGTGGTCTGACGTAATACACTCATAAAGACGTACACACGATTCATTAAATCTAATAGACAAGTGTGTGGAAACGTTTGATATTTCTCAACGAATTTATGGACGGACTTAAATTCACTGAGTTGTAGCAAGAGTACTTTAATGAGAATAATTACATCGATGAGTTATTCAATTACATGTCGTATTCAATAAATGACACGAGCTATTAAATTTTTTTTTATAAGTTTGTTGCTTTGGTGCAAACACTTACACAAATATCGATTCAATAATCTAGTAAAATGTTAAGATCAGTGCATACCTGTTATGACATTACAATTTGTGTTCTGGCATTCTTAGAAGCGTTGGTGGCATAGAAGTGAGTTCCTGTACATTTTTTTATGCGTATCATAAATTACGTCATTGGATTGTTCGTATATCCTAGTACCAGGACTGAATCAGTCAATATTGCAAGTGATGGTTAAGTATATCTCAGTAAGGAGAATACTGTGAGTACCTTTTAATATACAGAACAAATTACATCACAAAAACATATCAACACAGCTTGTGCCCCTTTAAGTTACATGAAGACACCTTTTTTTCTTTTCGACTTCTGGCGAATAAATATTGTTGTTGTTGTTGTTGTTGTTGTTGTTGTTGTTATTATTGTTGTTGCTGCTGCTGCTGTTGTTGTTATTTTTTATTTTTAGATGTTGCTAAGGCTCATCTACTCGACTGATTAACATATATCATGTTGCCATAGAAACTATCATAATCTGGGATGACATATATATTTACCAGATCACTATGGTTACTTTAACAAGTAATATGACATTTGTAAAGAATGTATTTACTAAATAATCAAATGTACTTGTTGTGGAAGAATCATTTTCTTCATACAAGTGATAATGTGTATTAGGGCATAATGGATACCTTCAACCATAGAGGCTGACTTTCTCCTATGTCTAAGCTTAAACTTTGACAGATTCTGAATCAACTGGCCTCATTCCAGCTTAGTGCACATTTCGGGGGGGGGGGGGGAGACAACAGCAATTAATGTGAGCTTCGGTATCCGTGCTATAAGTACCAGAGACCAGTCGAGAGAAATTGAAGTTTGGGTTTTCACTACTATAGCATGGAGTTTAACCCGACATGAGAAATGAACACAATAATCATAGTCTGGCTGCCAACGTGGTCTCCAGAGTAACGACTTTGACTATGCGTGAGTGGAGGTGTAAATCGTAACAATACCGTATAGGGACTAGACTACAATAATCCTATCCTAACAATAATAAGTTTTACAAATTTACAAGTATCCTTGTATTAAAACGTAGTCTTTTATATTATAGATAAGTGTCCAAAATAGACCGCGAATTGAAAGACAAAATCTGGATATTATTACGACTTGTAAATACTATCAGAGACTATTTTGATCGCTTGTTTCAATAGCACGAGTATGTACTTAGAGTTGTCAGATACAATTGAAAGTCTTCTTCAACGATTTGTTATCTGTCATATCTTACAACTGACACTGGTAACAAGACATAAGGACATCTCAAGGATTTACCCCCTGTAGTAAACAAGACTCCTCGGTGTGGCAGTGTCTATCAACTTGTGAATCAAAACTATTCTTGAGTGCGTGGTAAACTGCAATGTAATGAGACTATAATACATCAACGGATGTGTTATATGGTTAACGTGGCTGTAATTGTTGTCGTTGTCATTACTGTTGATGTTATTGTTGATGTTGTTGTCTTTCTTTCGATACCTCCAGGTACCTTGACTAATTTTAACAGGACCCAACAAATTTAAAGACCAGACTTCGTGGACGTTGGTTTTCTTCAAGTCTAGCTAAGTTTGAGTTTTACAATTGCTTCCATGAATTCTTATTTAGTCGATTTGGATATGTCGAATTGAACAATTTAATAATATTGGTAATAATAACAATTATGAGATGGTTTTTGTCCAATGTCCAGTCCTGACTTATAGACGATCGTTTGAATTGAGAAGGGACGGGTTTGGTGGACAAATATGTACTAGTATACTATATCTTTGATATTCTTTCACTTTGTTTTACCAGGACTGTCAAGAGGTGTCTGTTAAGTGTGAAGCCCACACAAGATTGCATTCCGATTTGATAATGCATTCACAACAGGAATAAGAATTGGGCTTTTGTGTGTCAATTAACAGGTCTGGAAAGTGTTCATCTTATTGACATATACTTAGACATTGGAAAGAACAATCACTTGTGATGATCATTATCACATAAATAAATATTATTTTCCATAAATTTGTAAGTTTGCCTTTTATCAGTCAAACATAAAATGACTTGTTTTAGGATATTATACTCCCTTCGATGGATTTCGAGTCATCTAGCCCAGAGTCTATCAGTCTAGTTCGTTCATATAACGGCATCGTTATGATTTACACCTCCACTCACAGTATAGTCAAAGTCGTTTACTCTAGAAGTCCTGAGTTTCATGAGATGCAATTTAAAATTCATCCACAGCCGCCCCACACAGAGATTAACATCATGTCTTTGTTAATCAATCACAGTCCCTCATAAAGTTGGTGTTTATTTGGGCAGTTATGTAATGTCCAAATATGGTATATTTATCAGCTCAGAATGCTACTTATACACTGTTTACGTCAATATGATAGCTGGGGTTCACTGATTGGATGAACAACTTTTTGTGCTGATTGAGGGACTTTGACCAGATGTGGTTTAGTTAGAAACCACGTTGGAATCCAGACTAAAAATTTATCGTGTGGAGATTTTTGTCTGTGGCCTTTCCCGATGCAACTGGGCTGTAAAGATTCATCTGAAAAATGGTGGTCTTTTTTATGTTTATCGATCACTTGTGCGCATGTACCTACATTTATGCGCGTACAAGTCCAGTTATGTGGAGATTTTGGCTCTCGTCTTCCCCCTACCGGCGATCGAGAGTCAAAAATCCCCATATGTACATGACTGGACCTCGTCGTGCTTGCGCGTTTCTCATTTGATATTTTATCGCACGTATTTGAACAACTGACTTTAATACTATTAAAAGTTACCATGACAATTTGATATATGTATCCATTCGTATGGTTCGACTTTTGGTGACAAGAGGATAAATTATCGCCTTTGAGTTCTGATGGAAGCCATCAGTGAGGTTATTTCCGAATGTTTTGATTGAGAGCACTGTGCAATTTACGCAACAATTCAATACACCTTGCACCTAACAAACAAAACAATTTTATTGCAGAGAAAGGATCCGATTCTAAACATCCTTATCATGACGTAGAAGGCCACCTTTCCGCTCATAAAGGACACCAGACTTCCTTGCAAACCGAATTTGTCTATAGATAGTTTATCATAGTTTATGACAGTTTCGAAAGTAAATACATGTGAAAATATAAATTATCGAATACCAAAAGTGGGAAATACCAGTAAATAGGTCACATTGTATCGCTTAACCTGGATGGTACGGTATCAGTTGCGGCATCTTCTGTCGGAAGCTACGGAGAAGAGAAGATTTCCACCGGACGTTTCTCGTTCAAAACCTACGTAGTTATCCAAATATAATGTAATATCATGGTACACAGTGGGCGTAAGATTAAACATGTGGTCTAGTTAATAAACCCAAAAATACATGAAATAAGTAGGGCATCGTTCAAGGGTCAGGGGATTGTGAATTTTTCAGATGAAAAACATTATGTCCTATTTTGCTTTATTTTTTCGGCCTGTCCACAATCTCTCTTTTTTCTTTTCTTTTTTTTTTTTAGATTATTTGAATTTACAGCGTATTTGATATGAAAATCTGGACTATACAGTTTGAATACCCCAACTTTTTTACATGTTCGATAACAGCAAATAAAAAAACGCATCCCGATTCGGTGTATCCTTAGGTCTATAACTCCTATATTCATTATTATTTGGTGTTTTCTTGCAAAAGAATGGTTTTATTTGACAAAGCAAGAACAGTTTATTGGCACATATATTCTGCGTGACATTAGAAGACCAGTTTACATTAAAATGCGACTTAGTCTAGTTTCTATACAGTATCGTTACGATTTATACCTTCACTCACAGGTATAAATCGTACACACTTTCATAAGAGCATACGATCACCACACAAGGAATCTTTATTTTGGCGCGAAAGTGTCGACTTTGATAGGACACAAACATCGTGAACGTGTGAGGTGAAATTTCCTGCCGACCTTTGACACATTGCCGGCATACTGACATATATTCAATCCAGAAAGACATCGTTAAAATTGGAGGAGTTGACGGCTATTTCCTTTACACTATGAGTGTCATAACTTTCAATAAATTGATTCAATTGGCAGGGCTGAAATTAATAGACTGGATGTGAGTGGGGTTGTAAATCGTAACGTACCGTATAGAAACTAAACTATGAAATTATTGACTGAAAAAAACTTGATATCAAAATTACCGATCACATTTTAAAAATTGTCTATCATCATTAAGTATTGTCAGGATTTGGTTCAAAAATAGTTGTAGTCAAAAATTTTCATTAAAACAATGCAAGTTTTTGGAAATAAGCTTATCTGATTATAGTCTGTGTTTATATAACTATATCTTATAAACGACCAGTTTTTCGCTCATTTGAGAAGCCGAAGTTCATCAACAATGGTTAGTCTAGTTCCTGACGACCGTGTTCCGATTTTACACTACGTTACATGTATCTTTATACAGTACGTCTTGTGAACATAAGTAGTGTATAAAAATCGGAACACGCGTACGGTCGTCAGGAACTAGACTACAACAATGGTCAACCACAAAGATTGTCCTGGATTTAACAGTCGCCTTCTTGACATCGTTACTACAGGCTATTCACTTTTAATAGATTCTGTAGTCGTTTGCTAAAAGAAAAACGGATTTCAAATCCTAGCCTTGGAGCTAGCCTACAATCAATCGTGTGGGGATTGTGCTCTAGCTTTTCGCCGACCACAACGCAAGACCAAAATCCCACCACGACTTGATTCTAGGCTACGTTAGAGCTAAGACTACACCATCTTTTGTGATCCCCATTTTTTGCCAAATACGTCAGAATAGAATTTACATATTAGCAAGATTCTTTGATTTTTTTAGGCAAGAACATCTAGTTTTGAAGACTGGGAAGAAAATACAGCAAACAAGACAAGATATAATGTTCAGTACCTTTGTAGACCGTTTACATGTAACGTCAGTAACTGAGGTGTTAGCCTACCTATAGTCTTGGCGGACGACTGACGCTTCCATTTTATATATAAATGCCAATTTTTTTTTTTAAAATAAAAAATTCGCTCGTCCTTACCATACCAAGTACGAACGAAAACAAAATGGCAGTTACAATAGCTGAAAAAGAAGCATCAGCCGTCGTCCGCCAAAAATATGAGTAGGCTACAGCTGTGTTTGAAGGTTACAAATTATTCATGCTATTTTAGACCATCTTCGGGTTTTCTTCCCGGTTTCTTTATGTTCTAACGACACCTACACATTTCAGGGTTGAGATAAAGTTGATGTATGAGTCTATCTAAAGTTTTGATATATTTGATGACTTGCACTTTGTAGAAAATAATTACACAAAATGTCTTGCCTCTTTTTTTAAACCTTGTCCACTTGTAGTGAAATTATTATTTTATGTATGAAATAGCTGGTAAATTAGTTTGGCATAAAATGGGGGGGGGGGGGGAAAGCATAAGTACAGATTTTCGTTCAAAACCGAAATCTGTAAACTGTTAAGATATGTCGGATGTAGAAACAAAGGGGTTTAAGCACGGAGACCTGTGTATTACCACGTACATCTTTCACAACATGTTAAATTAATGGGTCGGCCAAGAGGGTTGCTGTAGATTTATGTATCTTGGAAGACCTTAGCTTGTTGTCTGTTCTCCCGTACCTCGTAATAACCACCAAATAAATAAACCAGAGCATGGAGATTTATAACGGTGAAGTGGATCCTCGTTGCCCTTGCTACTTTTCATTTTTAAATTAGAATATTTGTAGCCATCTGTGAAATAAAACGTGTTCTTACATCCATTTTAATCGATAAACACGGACATAAAAAGAGCGACGGTTCCAATGGATGAATTGCAGCCTCCTGTGTGCTCATCGCCGCTGGATACATCGCGTAAGCGTCCTATGCCACCTACTGTAGGACCTCGGGTGATTGAGATAAAGGCCGGGACCCTGGACTGCTGCAGCTGCAGGGTTAGCACAAAGACGAATGGAGTGAAAGTTGTCATCCTTTCCGACACCTCCCATTAGTGAATTACTGTTATGGCTAATACTGTACATTTAGATTTTCGCTGGAAAATTTCAAGATCAAATTAAAGAAGTCTAGATTTATCGAATTGCAAATAATTCTACTTCCTTTTATTACGTAAGATATCTTCTGATGAATTGACCAGGACAGATTACAACGACACTTGTTTAAACATTGGATGAAAACTTGCAAATTGATTATATGAGCATTTTTTTTATTTGTAGTTTCCATATTTCATCACCGGTTTCTGGCACTGAATGTTTGCGACCGTTGTCATACATTTACAACCAACATTTATAAATTTTCTGATCGGATTGTTCCATTATCTTTCGAGGGTGATGAAGATTTGTTTCCATGACGACGCGTACAGGGGACTGGAGAAGAAAATGTTGAATTCTAGCGATCTAATAGATACATGTATAACGAGAGAAGAGAGAATAATCTTAGTTTTTTCATAAAAACTTATATAACTTTCAAATCGCCATTCTAGCTATCACGTAAAAACAAAGTATAAAGGGTAATGTGGGTAGAGGGCGCTGTTGATTACAAGTGATGTGTTACTTGTATCTACATACTACTATTACTAGTAATTGCGGTGGCCAAGAATATATACTGTCTTGTTTTGAGTGCTTCGCCAAATTAACCCAGATACATTTAGTTGTAGCCAAACTAAGTCAGATCCACTTCGTTATCAACAAAGCAACCCAGAAACACTGGATTGTATTCAAATTAGTCTAGTTCCTATACAGTGTAGTTACTATATACACCTCCACTCACAGTATACTTTGTTAAAAGAGGTGTAATATTGGTGGTGTGAGTTTTGTAATGTGAATAACACCAGTAAGTGCCTGACTAGGTGTACTGTTATAGTGTTACTGCTGCATCATTGCAGTCGTATTACGACAATAAGAGAAAGAAAGAAAGAAAGAAAGAAAGTAGTCCCAATAATCAAGTCCATTCAAATTTCAGAAACCAACACAACTTTTTGGTTGTCTGAGTTCAAAACTTGAGACTACGACCAGCTCGACATTACAATTACCGGCGAGGGCGCTTTTCACATGGCCATGAGGACGCATTAATACATTGCCAACAATGTACGTGGTGCATTTTAATAGGAAGTCCCAGCTGCTTACAGTAAAAACCTCCTTTGTCGTGAAAAATTGACCAAATCTTACTGTGCGGCAAAACTGTTTGATGTTTCCATTACACTTGATTAGTTTTCAATTAATTCAAACGCAGGATTTCACTTAAAAGTGTAATGATCCACACCGTGACTTACTCTGTGTATAAAATTGCCAAGTACTACAATTTAGACATCAACCACTGTTACGCAAAATACAATCGATAATATTAGTCATTTTGTGAATGTCTCTGTCCTTCATTGATACTTAAATGTGTTTTAGCAAGTACCACACAAATGTAGGTCACCGCCCTCTACAAAATTACTGTATCAAAGGTCAAACGAAGTACAGGAAGTGTATGAAATATTCGTAATATTACCAGAGGGAGCTTTGGGAGTACTGTCATCATTACATTGTCTCAAATATAGTGTTTGCTTTGGCGTTGTATACCGTTAGGGTTTCGACTCTTTACCATATTACTTTAATTAAAATTGCATCTCTTTGCTCTGGCCTTTCTAATACTAAACATGGAACTTCGTTTAATTATTGTACAAGGAGATTGGTAATTATACGAATTCCACAAAATGTCCCATGCTCTGTAAAGTGTAAGCCGTGCTATCAATCCTTCTACAAGATACCAAATTATTGTACTATCATTATACCAGCCAATGACGTCAAACTTAATCAACTCGATGACGTCAGACATACGTTTGGATAATTCGTTTTCTAACTGATTATGTTATTTTATGATTGGATAAACAAACATCATCGATGGAAGGCGATAAGGCTCACTAATTGAACGTTGATGACAGGGACAGCATCAACAGTTAATTTCAAGTGAAAGTGCGCCACCACTCAGACAAAATACCTATATATCCTAAACTTTTGTTTCTTCTGTACACACATCTTTTTCTCTCTTCTCTCTGTTTGTCTGTCTGTCAATCTCCCCTCTCTTCGTTCGCCCTCCCTCTCTGTCTGTCCGTCTCTCTCTGTCTCTCTCTGTCTCTCTCTGTCTGTCTGTCTCTCCCCTCTCTCTCTCTCTCTCTCTCTCTCTCTCTCTCTCTCTCTCTCTCTCTCTCTCTCTCTCTCTCTCTCTCTCTCTCTCTCTCTCTCTCTCTCTCTCTCTCTCTCTCTCTCTCTCTCTCTCTCTCTCTCTCTTTCTCTGTACTGAACTGTAAACCATGTTTCGATCGCCTTTGATGTGGGCAACTATTTTGATTTCATTCTTGACATTTGTACATGTGCTTGTTTCCCTAATGTCTTAGACCTATCACTTTTAAATGAAATGTTTCTGATATATTCTGGATTGTCTAGTTACTGTTCTTAATCAAATCACGGTAACTATGGCACGACGTTATTTTCACACGCCACACAGTCCATATCCAACTAGCACCTGTCATCGTTGTAGACAACTCTACGACGATTTCACAATGTAGGTACAAGATAAGATTGGTGGAGCTAATAAATGTAAAATTAAGTTCTTTCGGTTACGTATATGTCAACAAACTAGAATCGCCACATATAACAAAATCCACAAATCAACCATTAAACATTCGTGATATTTGAACCAATTACATCATTGTTGACGATTCCAAGTTTAGCAGCTTCTGAGGCACTAGCGCCACCATGCGACCAATCAGAGCGTACACCTAATACTGTGAATAACGAGTTTTAAAAGAATCAGCATAGCACCACTAGCGTCGAAAACGTGTACAACTGTTCCTTGCATGGCTCCAGTGCTTAGTACAACAAACAAATATACACGCTATTACTATTAGTGTAGTAAACAATAAAACAACAAACATTCATAAATGATAAAGAACAAAGGGAAACATATCACTAGCATTTTCATTACCTGTAACTTATTGCAGAAACAAGCATCAATTATTATTTAAGTATTTATTGTTCGTACTACATTTGTTTTCTCCCAAAATATTGTCATACTGATTCTATGTTTTGAAAGAATACATCCTTGAGCACGCTCTGTTTGCACTGTGACGTCACAAGGAAAATATTAATCTTTTCACATTCATTGTTTTCTAAATTTGGGGCGGAAACGAGGCAATTTGATAGCTGGGATTCTTAATTGCTTAATTACCCAAAAGCGCCGCCAAAATAAAACGGGGATTTGTAGAGGCGAGACATGACGTCAGAATATCACAATGATTTTTTAATACAGTCTGCCATGACCATTTCTAGTGTGGATTTGTATATTGTTGTGTTTTCCTGCTATGTATTGAATTGTTTTTTGTTTTATTTTGTGTCAGCATGTTTCAATTAAATAAAGAAATCTTTCACAAGTCATTGTATTTTTTGTGAAGACGCCTTTTTTGATGAAATGTTGTATTTGTGCTGTGTTCTGTATTTTTCAATGTTCTAATCTTGGGTCCAGTTTTATCGCAGCAGTGATATAATTATGTATATAGTTTGTTGTAGATGAATACATGACGATCGCCTCAGTGGTCTGAACACATCGAAAGGGTATAATATTGTCAACGTCTTCATGACACAAAAGGAAGCAATATGCTGCTTATTATAAATATTGTTCTATGAATGTTTATTAATACTTTTAAACCAAAGTGTTGTCATCGATTATATTTGACAACAATGACATTCATTCCTATCGATCCACTTAAAATAAAGTTTAACTGCGTCACTAGAAGTACTGACAACAACACTATCGGAAATGTTTCTAGGCAGAAAGGTGTTTTGGTATACGTCAGGAGTTACCATGGTTACTCCAAGTCCTTTACACTTCAAAATTTGCTATGATCTAGAAATAATGAATCATTTCGACCTCTGTCTATCACTTACCTCACTTTTACAGAACAATATATGAAGAGGTGAAACGTTTCTTTGGAACATATACTTTAATGAGAACGTCATACCTGATAAAAAAAGTAAATGGAACTAATAATATAGTATACACGAAATGAGATTATTGTAGCCGAGACTTGTGACCCCTTCCTAACTTTGATAACATTTTCCCCGTTTCTTTTGTCAATGGACATCATTCAATGAAGCCTGTTGTGGTGGTAGGGGAAACAATACGTGCTATAATAGCCTACACAGACAAGGAAAAAATGCCCACACAACCAGGCATTCTCAGCCCAAATCATAATTCCAATTATTTGAGGTATGGCTAAAAGAAAAGCCATACTCCATATCAATGAAATGATAACAAATATTTGTTAAAATGCGACCACGTTTTCTTTTACATTCATCGAGCACAAGAAATCCTACTGAAAAATCGGAACATATCATGTACCAAGTCATTGGTGTAGAGGGCGCTAGGCAGCATCATCTGTTAGCGCCTCGTTGCAAAGTCACAAAAGTTGAGAAAGGAAATCCACAATGTTTTACGACGACTTTCAACCCCGCTAATTACTTTAATTTCTACGACTCGTGCACAATTTATCATATCGCAGTAAGAGGTCGAAATATAAAGCGTGTTTCTTTGTAGCCGCCTGGATATTCACGTTTGAAAATGAGCTGTGAAACCGAAGAATCATTTTCCGAAGTAGGCAGACAATTTCTTTCACGAGTTATTAACAGTTTGGCCGTGTGCCATTGTACGGATATTTAGAACGTAAGGGCGTGCGATGTTTTAGTCCTTCGTTTACTTTAAAAAATAGATTTTAAACCTTAGTGAATGGCAAACCTTAGTGACCCTGGGCCGGGACCCTGGGAGGGGAAATAAATCGGAGCAACAGGAAATACATAGGGAGATTAATATAGGGGGAGGGTTGGAAAGGGACAGTTTTGAAAAACAGACAATGTCCTTTTGTTGTCTACAAATTACACTTTTGATGCCAACTCTTGAGATCATTCAACTTAAGATCAAAGGTGAACATTCGATAACAACTGGGAATATCCATTGAGGTCGGAAGGACTCCACGTTGTCAATAAACTTGAAGTTCCGATTATTTTTAAGTACCCAAGTCGGAGAGATAGTGGAACAGCGATCAACCACTGAAGTATTTAAAGACCGTTGATATAAAAATAGTTACAAGAAAATTAGGCAAGTGTACAAAACAAGCATGTATTTTACCTGAATTCGATTAAGGGACTTTAATGGCATCGATGTCATCAAGATAATCAAAGTCACAATACACGTGGAAGTGAAAATCAAACGCGGGGCGATCACACAAGGCTTGAAGTTCATTGAAAGTTGTTTTCAGCAAGACTACTTTAACCACTCTCAGTCTCAATTATTTCAAGTTGACAAACTTTCCCCGTCGACGACAGAGGCTTTACGGACCTGATTACAAAGGAGTTAATTTTCACATAAGAAAGAATTGTCTAAAAAAGCTTTTACTTCGGCTTATGCACTTTTATCTCTCCTTTTATCTATCCGAGACTGAAATAGTGGTGAAAGAACTGTAACGAGTCTTTTATAACGTAGATCCAATGGCCGTTCAGATACGTTCGGTTTTCAACTTGAAGTTGTGCACCAACACATACCTGAAGTGGTGTAAAGCAGCAAAAAGAATTAGTTTCGTCTGGGGAAAATCGTATTTGAGACAAAACCAGCTATTTTTTTTGGTAAGAGAAGGAAAACTAGGGATTTTTAGAAGCGACATGGAATTGCGTAGTTACAGTAGAATTTGGTCACTTGTGCCATTTTCTCTGCTGTGGGAAGTTCGACTGGAATGATTGTTACTTTTTGGTGCGAAAGTTTGACGAAATAAACAGTGACGGCTATAGATCGCAAATGTGTTCCTCACTCATGAATCGATATACAGTACTACTGTAAGAGGCGGGGACTTAGTGTGTGCGAACGTGTTTAATACAAACATCAGCTCAACCAACAAACAGAAATACTAGCATTCACAACATGAATGAGGAGTACAAGAGAAACAATTTATACACAATGTATAAATGTTTTGAAACAAGTAGTTGGGACACTTTACAAAATTACCCTACACGATTGTATTGTCCGTAAACAGATGATAATTAATTTCACGCTAGAAGACACTATAGCATCATTCTATACTCCGACGATCTTTTGTTGGGAGTGTATACACCAACAACCCGTGACGCGTTTCTTACTTCATTCACGTACATCAGTCATTCTAGGGTGTGTGGTTAACTGCTACATGTAGATAGGAAGAGAGATAGGGCCATAGATGCCAACAATATTATTGTTTACGCTATCTTAAAACAATACATTCACTGTCCATTTCGACACCTCCGAACGACCACATAGAGCGATTACTTTGAAGAGAGGTTTCTACCGACTGAGAGAGAGAGGGAGAGAGAGTGAGAGATAGAGAGAGACAGAGAGAGAGAGAGAGACACAGATAGACAGACAGACAGACAGACAGACAGACAGACAGACAGACAGACAGACAGACAGACATATACAGCTAAATGGTATAATTTTGATCCCACTTTGAACGAGTTAGCAGCATATGCCATAAATATCGTCTAGACTAACACCTCAAATTTGACTGTTAGTTTGCCTTTAACACCCTGGCTAGCATATCATTCATTTCTAGTAGCTCTTTCATGTCACTGAGCGGCTAAAGTAAAAGAGTAACGTTAGATTATAAGTCCAACGTTAGTTTGTTGTTATTTATATACATTTTAATTAAAATGAGAATATCCAATCAAGGACAAAATGGGGAAATCAGCGGGAAGTGACTTTTTAACGCGTTATCACCGACATCCATGACAAATCGAGATTTTCTTGATTGTTTTGATTTTCTGAGCTTTTTTTCCCATGTTTTAACTTGTTCACAAGTTTAAGTTCAAGTTGTTTATAGCTAACTTGTTTGTCCTGGAACATATCTGCTCAATCAAAATATCGAATGACTACTTGAGTCACGTGTCAGTCATGCATCCAGCCATATTGCACACGACGTGCGAAAACGCATACAAAAACCATTATCAAAACTCTCAAGAATTCAGCGTTTAGAACAATTTCACTGAATTAAAAATGATAGGTACAGAGTATTCATCACTTGCGTCTTAAAGTAGTGTTTTATTTAACAACTTTTTAAAGAAAAATGTAATTTGTATAGTTCGATGAAAATTTGGCGGGAAAATTGGATTGACCACGTTGACCAAATCGCCTGCCATGGTTTACAGTGAGCCGGAACCAGATGAGTTTTCTCAAGTACTCTGCTGCTACTAAAAGTAGTAACCATTAGTAGCATCTGACACGGAGAGAGAGGGATCACCGTTGACCCCTGACCTTTATCATAAACAGCTTATTTGTATTATTTGGAACATGGTGTTTTCTGTCTCCGGAGAGAATAGCTGAAAGCATTTCAAGATATGAGGTTTCCCGCTGTTCGTCTTTGATTGAGTGTGATAAGCTACCTAATTTTCGATGGGATTGGCGTGTTATACCGTGACAAGATGTCATATATATCACCCGGTGATCGAAAACGTGGTGAA